>NC_090726.1:51135239-51137739 GCF_036898095.1 Palaemon carinicauda | reverse complement strand
GGATTATCATTATCAGGAATTCAAGCCCCAGTGATTATCATTATAAAGAATTTGAACCCCAGGGATTATTTATATCAAGAATTTGAACCCGTGATTTTCATTATCAAGAATTCGAACCCGTGATTATCATTATCAAGAATTCGAACCCTGTGATTATCATTATCAAGAATTCGAACCCCAGTGATTATCTTTACCAAGAATTCGCACCCCAATGATTATCATTATCAAGAATTCACATCCCAGGGGTTTTCATTATCAAGAATTTTAAACCCATTTATTACCCTTATCAAGAATTCGAGCCACAGTGATTATCATTATCAAGAATTTGAACCCCAGGGATTATCAATATCAAGAATTTGAACTCGTGATTGTCAGTATCAAGAATTTGAACCCGTGATTATCATTATCAAGAATTTGAACCCTGTGATTATCATTATCAAGATTTCAAACACCAGTGATTATCATTATCAAGAATTCTAACCCCAGCAATTATCATTATCAAGAATTCTAACCCCAGCGATTATCATTATCAAGAATTCGCACTACAGGGATTATCATTATCATGAATTTGAACCCCAGTTATTATCCTTATCAAGAATTTAAACCCCAGTTATTATCCTTATCAAGAATTTAAACCCCAGCGATTATCATTATCAAGAATTCGAGCCCCAGTGATTATCATTATCAAGAATTTGAACCCCAGGGATTATCATTACCAAGAATTTGAACCCCAGGGATTATCAATATCAAGAATTTGAATCCGTGATTATCATTATCAAGAATTCGAACCCGTGATTATCATTATCAAGAATTCAAACCCTGTGATTATCATTATCAAGATTTCAAACCCTAGTGATTATCATTATCAAGAATTCGAACCCCAGCAATTATCATCATCAAGAATTCGAACCTCAGGGATTATGGGATTATCATTATCAAGAATTTGAGCCCCAGTGTTTATCATTATGAATATTGAACATCATTGATCTTCATTATCAATAATTTGAAACAGTATCTAACATTGTCCATAATTTGAAACAATGATTAACATTATCAAGAATTTGAACCTCAATGATCTTTATCAAGAATTGAACTCCAATGATCATCCTTAAAGAATTTGAACCCCAGTGATTATTATCAGCATGAATTTGAATCCCAGGGATTATCATTAAAAAAAATTTGAAGCCCAGTGATCATTGTCAACAATTTGAACCTAATGATCATCATTAGCATGAATTTGAAAATAAGTGATTATCATTATCAAGAATGCAAACCCCCAGTGATTATCATTATCAAGAATTTGTATCCAGTGATTATCATTATCAAGAATTTGAACCCAGTTATTATCATTAAGAAAACTGAACCTCAGTGATCATCATTATCAAGAATTTGAAACTGTGATTAACATTATCAAGAATTTGAACCCCAGTGAGCATTATCATCAAGAATTTTAACCCTTTAAATCATCATTATCTAGAAGTTGAACCCAGAGATTCTCATTAAGAAAATTGAACCTCAGTGATCACCATTATCAAGAATTTGAATCACAGCGATTATCACTATCAAGAATTTGAAACTGTGATTAACATTAACAAGAATTTAAATCACAGTGATTATCATTAACAAGAATTTAAATCCCAGTGATTACCAGTATTATGAATTTGAACCCCAGTGATTATCAGTAGTATGAATTTGAACCCCAGTGATTATCAGTAGTATGAATTTGAACCCCAGTGATTATCAGTAGTATGAATTTGAACCCCAGTGATTATCAGTAGTATGAATTTGAACCCCAGTGATTATCAGTAGTATGAATTTGAACCCCAGTGATTATCAGTAGTATGAATTTGAACCCCAGTGATTATCAGTAGTATGAATTTGAACCCCAGTGATTATCAGTAGTATGAATTTGAACCCCAGTGATTATCAGTAGTATGAATTTGAACCCCAGTGATTATCAGTAGTATGAATCTGAACCCCAGTGATTATCAGTAGTATGAATCTGAACCCCAGTGATTATCAGTAGTATGAATCTGAACTCAGTGATTATCATTATCAATAATTTAAACAGTGCTTAATATAAAAAAGTTGAACCACAGTAATTGACAGTATTAAGAATTTTAACTAGTGATTATCGTTTTTGAGAATTTGAACACCAACGATTATCATCATCATTGAGTCTGCACGTAAAGCAAGAGTAGAGTGACGTCAGAACGAAGCCCGAAATACACTTTTGGATTCGACCCGAATTTCAGCTAATTGCAGAAGTCGTTCTATTTTTGCCTCGTTGGTGAATAGAGGGACGAGGAAACATACCTAGGGGAATAATTATCGTTGCATGCTGATAATCATGCAGATGCAAAGGTATAGCCACGAAGACGTCAGCCATTTGGGAAAATTTATGAGATTTATGTGGTAATTAACATGAATGTATTATGTAACAAGAATATCATAAATGTTTCTATTACTTGAGGTGGACAAGATGATTTTGATATGTTTA
>NC_090726.1:51122739-51127739 GCF_036898095.1 Palaemon carinicauda | reverse complement strand
AAGACACCTTTGGACATGTAGACCAGGAAGCCTTTTTTAACAGACTCATTCACAGGTAATTCACTACGTCTAGTCTATGCAGTGGAGGTACTTTGACTTGCCACCCCCAAAAGAAGGCAAAAGTGCAACCCTCTGCAGGAAAGGTCATGCTTACCGTCTTTAGGGATCAGCACGGAGTAGTGATGACAGATTTCCTGGACAAGGGTACCACGGCTACTAGAACTTACTATGCCTAATACTGCGCAAATTACGAGAATCAATCAAAATCAAAAGGGACGGCATGCTGTCAAGAGGAGTCCGACTCCTGCAAGACAATGCTCCAGTCCACGATTTTCATATCGTCCAGACAAAGGCGCTCTCTTGTGGCTATGATATTCCGCCGCACCCCACCCCTCTTATTCCTGATCTGGCAACATCTGACTTTCACCTCTTTCCAACCATGAAGTCATTTTTGAAGGGAACACTTTTTCCAGATGATACACTGGTTTCCAAGGTAAAGCCATGGTTTAAGGCTCAACCCACCGGCATTTACAAAGTCTCCGGAGTTGCAAGAAACAATGTGAAAAATGCTTAACCGTCGATAGTGCCTGCGTAGAGGAAGACTAAATGTATAACCCTGGGTGGTGCCTATGTAGAGGAAGACTAAATAACCTTAACAAGTTTATTTGTCTGTCTATGTCTGTTGGAAGAGGGTCAGGGGAAATCTTGAATAAACACTTCTCGTATATTTATATATGATTTATACTGCAATATATATATATATATATATATGTATATATATATATATATATATATTATATATATATATATATATATAGATAGATACATATATATATATATATATACAGTAGATACATATATATAGATACATTATATATATATATATATATATACATATATAGCCTATATATATATATATATATTACATATATATAGATACATATATATGCATATATATACACATACACACATACAGTATATATACATACATACATATATATATACACACATTATATATATATATATATATATATATATATATATATTATATACATACAAAAATAAATATACATACATATATACATATATATAAATGTATATGCATATATATATATATATATATATACATATAAATACATACATACATATAAATATACATACATATACATACATATATATATATGCATACATACATATACATACATATATACAGTATATATATATATATATATATATATTTATATATATTTATATACATACATATATATATATACATATATATATACATACATATATACATATATACATATTTATACATGTATATATATATATGTATAAATATGTATATATGTATATATGTATGTATATATATGTATATATATATATGTATGTATATAAATATATATAAATATATATATATATATATATATATATACATATATATATATATACATATATACATATATATATATATATACATACATATATATATATATACATACATATATATATACATACATATATATACATATATATATATATATATATATGTATATATACATACATATATATATAATATATATATACTGTATATATATATACATACATATATATATAATATATATATACTGTATATATATATATATATAGATACATATATATATAATATATATATACTGTATATATATATACATACATATATATATAATATATATACTGTATATATATATACATACATATATATATACATATACATATATATATATATATATATATACATATATATATACATATAAATACATACATATATATATATATGTATATATATATGTATGTGTATATATATATATATATATATATATGTACATATGATTGTCCATAGGAACCAAGAACCACCAGAAGGAACTGAGAATAGTTGCCATATTGATAGAGTCATGCATGCCGAAGCAAGAGCACGTCCGTTTAATGCTGTACAATGGGGTCTTGGTGCCTTCACTTATATTCCAAGATACCCCTATGAAACGGAAGAAATAGTACGAATTGGCTTAATGTCACAACAATGTAATTCCTATGATGCTCAGAAATGGAAGAATGAACCTTCCTGGATTGTGATGCAGTGGAGGGAAAAATAGACTGCCTTTGTTAGTTGAACCTCCTGAATAACTGATAAAACTTCTCAATGGAACATCCCACCATTCAAAAAATTTTCTTGGAAAAATACCACTATACAATAATGCTTTCCAGACGACTTCCTTTGGAACAAAATTTGTGAATGAGGGGGATTTAAGCCCACATTCAAAATCCAAGGGCAAATATACACGGGCAACGCTGGGTAACCTTGCTACTATATATATATTTATATACTTGGAAAACATAGGAATTAACATTAACGGGGAATAACCTAACAACATAAGATTTGCAGATGGCATACTTGTTTAGTGAATAATGGGAGGAATTCAAAATATATTAAGAGGATTTGAATAGAGAAAGCAGGAATGTATGACTGAAAATTAATACGAGTAAAAATAAGATACTGTTTAGTGAAAATACAGAGACAATAAATAAGGGTTATGGACGAACCTCTAGAGATTGTTACATATTTATGACATACAGTAAGTGTTCCCCTAGGACATGGGACCAAAATTAAAAGGAGGATAAGCATAGGATGAAGAGCTTTACGTAGACAAATAAGATTATGAAAAGTTACATTCCATTTTCACCAATAAGAAAAGTATTTAAAGAAATGGTTCTACCAGTGTTAACTTATGCATCAGAAACCTGGAGACTTATTAAAGGCTTAGAACATAAGCTAGTTACAACTCAGAGATGGACATTAATAACAAAAGAATGGGTCCCTACAGATTGCAAAAGTAGAGGAAGATCGAGAAGACGATGGATTGACGGACTAAATTTACGGATATAAACTGGTATAGAAAGAACATGAACAGACGCAAGTGGAAGGACAGGTCTGAAGCCTTCGTCCTGCTGTGTCTAGTTACGATCGATGAGCATTATATAGCTATCATTCTCATTATATAGTCTCTCCATGTAATATCAATCGGAAATTGTACGGAACTATTAACAAAAATTTAATTACGATTATTATAATTAAAAACGATAAAAAGGAGAGAGAGAGAGAGAGAGAGAGAGAGAGGAGAGAGAGAGAGAGAGAGAGAGAGAATCTATGTTTTTTCAAAGGAATCAAGGAAACCAATGTCATTGTGTTTCTTTTCGAATTCTTTTTAATTCAATTACAAAAGACAGGGATTGTCCCAAGCCAAAATCCCTTCGATGTTGAAATATTTCATCTTTCAGATAACTCCAGTGAATCCAACTGACAGCTCTAAAAAGGCTTCATATTTACCAGAATTTCTTTCTACCAAATTGATTCACGTGATTTTACATTTTACATTGCAATGAGAAGTTGTTTATGGGCACCATAGTGAACATGGTAATGCGATATATGGTGTTCTTCAGGTTAGCGTCTTTGGCCCATTACTTTTCATACTATACACACATGTTCTTTGGCTTAGAAAAGAAGTTCGTTGACTATGCAGAGGATGCTACTCTCCTTGCATCAATTCTATCTCCTAAATGTAGACCTGGGGTTGCCGAATCCCTTAATAAAGATATTGGTATTATCGTTACAGTTTTCTCGTTGCTCACTCTGCATCAGTATTTCACTATAATTGGTTACAGAAATTGCATACTTTTGTTTCTAAATTCTATAGCCTTCCTAATTTACCGGGGAACTTACTTGGTTGGCGATTCTAATTTCCTTACTTCTACGCTACTACTAAATTCACCCAATTCTCTTTAGATAAACAATTACAGGTTATATCTGCCTCTGCACAACTCACAAAGCCTATTACTTTCATACAAGTTTCTATAATATTTTAAATCTATCATATTCAACACTGTTTTCACTACTATGATACGAATCCTCATCACGAAGTTCACCTATGAAGTCTCTTCTCTTACTATTTACAAACATCATCTTTGTTATTTGTGCTTTACTTTCATCCAGTTTTCTTAAGGGAAGATCGAGAAGACGATGGATTGACGGACTAAATTTACGGATATAAACTGCTATAGAAAGAACATGAACAGACGAAAGTGGAAGGACAGGTCTGGAGCCTTCGTCCTGCTGTGTCTAGTTACGGTCGATGAGCATTTTATAGCTATCATTTCTCATTATATAGTCTCTCCAGGTAATATCAATCGGAAATTGTACGGAACTATTAACAAAAAATTAATTACGATTATTATAATTAAAAACGATAAAAAGGGGTAAAGGAGAGAGAGAGAGAGAGAGAGAGAGAGAGAGAGAGAGAGAGAGAGAGAGAGAATATATTTTTTCAAAAGAATCAAGAAACCAATGTCATTGTGTTTCTTTTCGAATTCTTTTTAATTCAATTACAAAAGACAGGGATTGTCCCAAGCCAAAATCCCTTCGATGTTGAAATATTTCATCTTTCAGATAACTCCAGTGAATCCAACTGACAGCTCTAAAAAGGCTTCATATTTACCAGAATTTCTTTCTACCAAATTGATTCACGTGATTTTACATTTTACATTGCAATGAGAAGTTGTTTATGGGCACCATAGTGAACATGGTAATGCGATATATGGTGTTCTTCAGGTTAGCGTCTTTGGCCCATTACTTTTCATACTATACACACATGTTCTTTGGCTTAGAAAAGAAGTTCGTTGACTATGCAGAGGATGCTACTCTCCTTGCATCAATTCTATCTCCTAAATGTAGACCTGGGGTTGCCGAATCCCTTAACAGAGATATTTTTATTATCGTTACAGTTTTCTCGTTGCTCACTCTGCATCAGTATTTCACTATACTTGGTTACAGAAAAATTGCATACTTTTGTTTCTAAATTCTATAGCCTTCCTAATTTACCGGGGAACTTACTTGGTTGGCGATTCTAACTTCCTTACTTCTACGCTACTACTAGATTCTCCCAATTCTCTTCAGCTAAACAATAACA
>NC_090726.1:51112739-51117739 GCF_036898095.1 Palaemon carinicauda | reverse complement strand
ACCCAAAACTTTAAGCATAAGTATGATAGTAAACAGAGCTTGTTTGTCTGAAAGAAAAAACATTAAATGCCACTTTTAAGATACCGAGGTATCAAAGTCATAAAAGCCTGTATTACAAATCAATGACATTAGCGTTAGAAACGCTCGGCACACATGTCTGCACTTATGCTAGGTTCACCTTCGGAAATGGAACAGTCTGCATGGGCAACACAGTGCCCTCACTTAGTTTGTAGTACAGTATGTAACTACACACTCACCCTGGAATTAATCGTCCCAATTAAGACCACTGTTCCTCGCAGAGTTAAACAGTAGGGTTAACACCGCGACCCACTGCTACCACAGATCTCTTTAGTTCCTCTACTTGCTTCGCATAGTGGCGAAAGAACACTCTGGAAACTTCCAGCCAGTGTATGAACGGAGATGTTCAAAATCCATACAATTAAAGAAATTTAAGGATGAGGCAACTTTCCTCGGATCGTGACCTGCGGGTGTATTGTCAGGATCCGCTCTGCGAATAAAATATGTGATTTTCGCTCTGAGTTGATTCAGAGATAAATTTGAGCCTGATGTTTCTCCCCTGAATAGTTGACCACCCTTGAAGTCTGAAGTTCTATGAAGATAGACCTTTAGGCATTCTACTGGACATAGAGATGCATCTTCTTTCAGAGGGCAGATTCTCCAGGGACCCCACCTGTTGGTGGGTAACTCATTCTTGGCGAGAAACGTAGGATCCGGAAACAGGTTCAGTTCTCCCCCATCCAGGAACTGAACACGACGTGCCTCTCTCGAGAGGCTACAATCTCACTAACCCTGGCCCCGGACGCGAGTGCAAAATAGGAATACAGTATAACTTTTTGTGTCAAATCCTTTAACGCAAACTCTTCATTGCTCAACAGAGAAGCGAAATGAAGAACTTGTCTAAAGACCATGAAATAGGCTTTGGAGGTGCTGAAGGTCTGAGCCTAGCACAGGCTTTCGGGACTTTATTAAAGATCTCGTTACCTAGGTCGACCTGGAAGGCATATAGAATGGGTCTTGTCAAAGCAGACTTACACGCTAAAATCGTGTTAGCTGCCAATCCTTGACCATGGAGGTGGAGAAGAAAGATAAGCAGAAGTCTGTCAAGATCTCCTGCGGATTCTTCGCCTTGACAAAAGGCCACCCATTTTCTCCAAGATGACTCATATTGCCTTCTAGTAGATTTGCACTTATATTCCTCAAGGAAGTCTATGCTGGCTTTCGAAATCCCGAAACGCTTTCTCACCGCTAGGGAGAGAAAATCATGAGCTGCAGGGTCCGGGTTTTCTGTAATGAAGCGCAGACAGTTGACTTCTGGACTCGCTGGGTCAGAACTGGATCTGGTAGCGGTACAAACTTCAGCTACAGTTCCAATGCCAGGAGGAACCACACGCTGTTCGGCCACTTGTGGGCCACTATTGCCGCTACCCCTTGAAGGATCTCAGTTTGTTGAGGACCCTCAACAGAAGGTTGTGAGGAGGGAACAGATAAATCTTGGACCATCTGTTCCAGTCGAGGGACATCGCGTCCACTGTTCCCGCTAAGAGGTCCTCGTACGGGGCACGTACAGGGGCAACTTCTTGTTGTCTTTCGTCGCAAAGAGGTCTATCTGCAGTTCTGGGACTGATTCAGAATGAAGGAGAATGATGCTGCGTCTAAGGACCATTCCGACTATCGGTGTGAACCTGGATAGAGCGTCCGCTGTCACATTGCGGACTCCTTGAAGGTGAACTGCCGACAGGTACCACTTCTTCTTTTCCGCCAATCGGAAGATGGCCAACATCACCTGGTTGAGAGGTGGTGACCTCGATCCTTGTCGATTCAAGTATCAAACAACTACCTCGCTGTCTATCACCAACCTTATGTGGATCGAGTGACGTGGGGAGACTTTCTTTAAGGTAAGGAGCACTGCCCTAGCTTCTAGAAAGTTTTATGTGAAAGGTCTTGAATAGCTTGGACCAAGTCCCCTGGACTTTTTTCCGATGAGAGTGACCTCCCCATCCCTCCTTCGAGGCGTCTGAGTGAATCGTCACCGACGGGGGAGGTGGCTGAAGAAGAACAGACTTCTTTAGATGTCTGGCTTGGGACCAAGGCCTGAGAAGAGTACTTAGCCGAAGCGGCTGGTCTTCTCAGATCTCTTCGCGCGTTTGATGCATAACTTCTCCAAACTCCGATTGCATCCTTTAGCTGTGCTCTTAGCACTGGGTCTGTCACCGAAGCAAACTGGAGAGAGCGCAGTACCCTCTCCTGCTCGCGTCTTGATATCCTTTCGGAATCTAGAAGTCTCTTGACAGAACCCGCTATCTCCTTCCTTTTCTTCGCCGGGATGGAGAAACGGTGTGTGACAAAAGGTCCCAGTGGATTCCCAGCCACTGGAACTTTTGAGATGGAGAAAGTCGAGACTTTTTCTGTTGATCTTGAAGCCTAGGTACTCTAGGAACTGGATCACTTGACTGGAAGCTTGCAAGCATTCTGTCTCGGATGCTGCCCACACCAACCAGTCGTCCAGGTAGGCTACTACCTGAATTTCCTTTAGGCGTAATTGTTTGAGAGCTACGCTCGCAAGCTTCGTAAAAATCCTTGGGGCTATGTTTAGCCCGAATGGTATGGCTCCGAAGGCGTATAGTCTTCGTTGTAGCCTGAACCCTAGGTAGGGGGAGAGTCGATGGCTAATTGGAATGTGCCAATAGGCGTCTGACAAGTCTATAGAGACGGAATATGCCCTCTTGGGCAGTAAGGTCCTTATGTGTTGCAGTGTTAGCATTTTGAATTTGCAATTCACTATGAACTTGTTGAGTGGCGACAAGTCCAGAATGACTCTGAGCTTTTCCGAGTCTTTCTTGGGAACACAAAACAGCCTCCCTTAGAAATTGATGGGCTTCACCCTTCGGATCACCTTTTTTCTCCAACAGTTCTTGAACGTACTCCTCCATAACGGGGGTGGAGTGTTGGAAAAACCGAAGGCACGGGGGTGGAGTGCTGTACCAGCTCCCGCCCAGTCCATTCTTGAGTAGGCTGTGGGCCCAGGGATCGAAGGTCCACCGATCCCGAAATTTCAGAAGTCTCCCTCCTACCGGTATCACCTCACTTGGACTGCCGTCCTGAGGTCTTGCCTTCCTGACCACGACCACCCCTGAATCCCCTTCCCCTGAGGGGCGTCTAGACGAGCCTCTGGCTGCTCCTCTAGGCTTTGCTCGAAAGGAAGTAGACTGCCCTTCGAACGCTGGGGTGAATGCCGTGGACTGTGTCGACACGGCCTGGGGTACCCACTGAAAAGTGGTCGGGGTTGTGCCACGATCTGGGGCACTGGGGGCAATGGCAATTGCAGTTGCTGTCTAACAGGCTTGGCTGGCCGAGACGGTAGCCTAGTCCTCATAGTCTTCCTCTTTGGTTGAGGACCCTCATCCGGGGAAGACTTTCTTTTGATAGCCAGGCCCCACTTCTGGAGAAGGTTTCTATTCTCCAAGACGGCCTTATCAACAACTTCTTTGACCAAGTCGGTAGGGAAAAGGTCTTTTCCCCAAATGTTGGAGGAGATTAGTTTCCTTGGCTCGTGCCTCACCGTAGCCGAGGTAAACACGAACTCCCTACAAGCTCTCCTTGCCTTGACGAAGCCATAAAGGTCCTTCGTCACTGTGGCCAGATGAGTCTTGGCCACTACCATGAACATTTCATGGACCTTGGGGTCACTTGCCATCGTCTCGAGAGTAGTCTGAAGAGACATTGAGGCAGGCAGTCTTTCTTTTGTATCGAACTCTCTTCGCAAAAGAAAGTCAGACAGCTTAGGGAGGTCCTCGCCGAACTGACGTCCAGCAATATCAGCCTCCAACTTTCCAACTGAGAACGTAAGATGGACGTCCTTCCAGTCTTTGTGGTCCATAGGCAGGGCCAGCGACAAGGGTTTACACTCCTCTAGGGAGGGGCAAGGCTTGCCGGCCTCGACTGCTTTTAGTACAGCCAGAAACCCTTTCTGTAAAAAGGGGAAGGCTCTAGTAGGCGAGGACACAAAGGAAGGGAGCTTCCTATTCAATGCGGCTACCTTTGAGTTAGAGAAGCCCCTCTCTTTCATCGAGGATGAAAGTAGAGCTTGAGCCTTAGCATGGTCCATCACTATGACCTCCTTCGGCTCTGTCTCCTCCTTTGAAGCTGGTTCCTTCCTCAGCCGGACATAACAGTCCAGATATGATGCCTTGCTAGGTCAGAATTCCACCCTCCAGGGGAACTGAGCCCAGCTTATCCGAGATGACGATCTTTCCAGTCGTCATCGGCATGTGCTCAGCATACCTCCATGGGTTAGCATCTGAGCACAAGGGAAGGTCTTTCACATTGAGCTTATTCTGGGGCCCATGTGATTCTGCAAGGCACTGCATTCGCAGTTCCATTGCAGCCGCCTTCTCCTGATTCTCCTTCTGCATTTGTTGGATCATTCCAACAATAGAAGAGAGGGCCTGTCCCAGCTCTACTGGGAGACCGGCCGATGTAGAGGGAATAGGCTCCGGAATCTGAACCGAAGTAGCTGACACCTCGTCGACGTCTACCTCTACAACGTCTGGGGCTTGAACTTCATCCTGGGCTTCTGCCAGGAGGTCTTCCTCCAGACACCCGTCCACATCAGACATCCTGTCATCTAACTGGATGTCTTGCATCGCGACCGCGACTTCAGCATCCACCTGGATCTGAACTTAGGGGATCTCCTCTTGAGGCTGGGGAATCACTGCATCAGCTGATGCCTTAGGGAAAAGATACGCCCTCATCTTCTCACTTGGAAGATAAGGGCCAGAAGTGTTCTTTTGGAAGCCCCTTACCCAGGTACGAAGCTTCTTCCTAGCTATATCCCTTGATTCCTCTGTCCTAGGGGAATCAAAGGTCTCAGTAATCAGGTTAGTGCACACAGTACATACCTGAGGGTCCCAATACCGGAGATCATCCTTGGAGACAGCGTATGCTGCGTGTCTCCTACAAAACTCATGTCCGCAGAGGTT
>NC_090726.1:51088244-51089739 GCF_036898095.1 Palaemon carinicauda | reverse complement strand
TTTTTCAAAAGAATCAAGAAACCAATGTCATTGTGTTTCTTTTCGAATTCTTTTTAATTCAATTACAAAAGACAGGGATTGTCCCAAGCCAAAATGCCTTCGATGTTGAAATATTTCATCTTTCAGATATCTCCAGTGAATCCAACTGACAGCTCAAAAGAGGCTTCATATTTACCAGAATTTCTTTCTACCAAATTGATTCACGTGATTTTACATTTTACATTACAATGAGAAGTTGTTTATGGGCACCATAGTGAACATAGTAATGTGATATATGGTGTTCCTCAGGTTAGTGTCTTTGGCCCATTACTTTTCATACTATACACACATGTTCTTTGGCTTAGAAAAGAAGTTCGTTGACTATGCAGAGGATGCTACTCTCCTTGTATCAATTCTATCTCCTAAATGTAGACCTGGGGTTGCCGAATCCCTTAACAGAGATATTTTTATTATCGTTACAGTTTTCTCGTTGCTCACTCTGCATTAGTATTTCACTATAATTAGTTACAGAAAAATTGCATACTTTTGTTTCTAAATTCTACAGCCTGCCTAATTTACCGGGGAACTTACTTGGTTGCCGATTCTAACTTCCTTACTTCTACGCTACTACTAGATTCTCCCAATTCTCTTCAGCTAAACAATAACAGGTTATATCTGCCTCTACACAACTCACAAAGCCTATCACTTTCATACATGTTTCTATAATATTTTAAATCGATCATATTCAACACTGTTTTCACTACTATGATAAGAATCCTCATCACGAAGTTCACCTATGAAGTCTCTTCTCTCACTATTTACAAACATCATCTTTGTTATTTGTGCTAAACTTTCATCCAGTTTTCTTAAAATTCATTTTACTACTTTACTAGCTTTTATTTCTTTCGTAAATTATTGCTTTCTATTTGATTTATTGGTGGTATGAAAATGTATCTCCTTTTTATACTCTTTCAATATCTAATAGCTCTATATAGGACTAATAGCTGAAACAGGTACAGTAAATGGATAGTAGAGAAAATATCGATAGAGGTTTAATTGAAAAGAATCGATAGATAGTTAACCAAAGGGATTGTAGAAGACAAGATAAAGTAACTACATGGTGAAAAAAAAAAAAAAGATAATGCTAATACTGGAAGTACGAAATTGTAATGATTTAGGAGTTAGCAGCAGAGAATTAAGGAAATTATAATGGCCAACCAAAGACTTGACAGACATATTCACAGGATATGGAAGTTAAGAATAAAAGTATGCTGTCTGTGTAGGAAGTAAATAATGACATTTATTTGTATGTATGTCTGTCTGTGTGTTTGTGATTCGCATAACTCAAAAACTATAAGACCGAATCTCGTGAAACTTGTTGGGCTAATTGGCCATGATTCAAGGGCAATTTGAATATATTTTGGGAATGATTAGTCAAAAGTCAAGGTCAAGGTTACGAAAAGGTCAAAAAACGTCTTTTTACTATATCGTCGTCAATTTTTATCCAATTTGCATG
>NC_090726.1:51063244-51068244 GCF_036898095.1 Palaemon carinicauda | reverse complement strand
TATGCATACAAACATATCGACACATATATACACTCAAATTGCCATAAAAACGTTTAAAATTTTTACCTATGAAAATTTCGCTCTCATTTACCAGTCTAATATTGATCTGATATAAGACACTATTTGAGTAATATACATACAGTATATATACACTTATATACTCATGAATAGCATATGCGTGCATAGATATATACATATATATACATATATATGTATATATATATATATATATATATATATATATATATATATATACATATATATACATATATATATATATATATACATTTATTAATACAGACTCATATTGCTATAAAAAGTTTAACATTTTGATCTATTAAAATTTCACTCATATACCAGTCTGATAAAGTACACTATTTGATTAATATATATACAGTATATATATATATATATATATATATATATATATATATATATATATATATATATATATGAATATCTATATATATATGTATATATACATATATATATGTATATATCTATATATAAATATAACCATATATGTTACATATATACAGTACATACATATATACATACATTATATATATATATATATATATATATATATATATATATATATATATATATATATATATATATATATATATATATATATATATATATATACATATACATACATATATATACTGTATATATATTATATTTATAAATATTAACATATACTATATATATATATTACATATTATATATAAATACATATATGTATATATAATATATTATATAAATATATGTTCATATATATATATACATATATATATACTGTATATATATATATTATATATAAATACATATATGTATATATAATATATATAAATATATATTCATATATATATAATATATTATATAAATATATATTCATATATATATAATATATTATATAAATATATATTCATATATATATATATATATATATATATATATATATATATATGTATATATTACATTTATATATATATAAATATACATACTATATATATATTATATATAAATACATGTATATTTACATATATACTTATATATACTTATATATAAATATATATCAATATATATGAATACATACATGAATATATACTATATATTACATATATAATTATAAATATATATACTATATATACTATAAAGATATATTGAATATATAACATAGAAAAGCATACGCCTAACAAGACGTATCCCTGACAGAGCTCTAGCCCCCAACACGTGTGTGATCGTGTAGTAGAGTTCTTATTACCTCCAGGAAGTTGTTCAGACAAAATTTCTCTTTGCGAGTCTTAATCAAGAACAACAAACATCTCGCTCTTTGACAGGAGGCATCAAAAGAGACGGGTAGTTGAGAAAGCGAATATTTGAGCCAAATTTCTGTGTTTGAAGAAGTTTTGAATAAACATCTCCAAAGTAAGTGATCTTCTATTTATAAACATGTAAGCTGTCTTGATAAAAAATTAGTGTTAGTTTCAAAAGAAAGGAGTTTAACTTTGTTAAAAGGAAGTCTGTAGTGAAATACGCTATTACTTGGAGTAAAGATGGTTTGATATTAAGGCTTCAATGTTGCAGAGTATAACTTGTTGTAAATTTAAGCCGTTATGGAAAAGTATCACAGCGACTGCAATCCCGTTTCGTAAGTAGCTTACTTGTAATGCTTATGCTCTGAGTAGTGGAATGCTGTTTATGTATCAAATGGAGGGTGCCACAACCGGAAACATCCTTCTACACATGAAGCCACCGTTAGTCTTGCTTTAAATATTAAAACTAAGATTATGTTCATGTGCAGATAATATCCATTACCCTTAGGATTCTTTTCACCTACGTAGATAACTCGTCAAAAATGAGTTAACACTCCAAAAAGTAATTTTCATTTATGGGAATTCATGAAACTAATTGATATATGGTTAACGATCACTGGGGAGAGAATGTATGACTGATTTTTGAAGAAAATTACTTTTTACTCACGGGTGACTATATGGATATTATTTAAGATGGACTCAGTCTATTGAAGTTACGAACTAAAGGACAATCGCGTGTATTGAAGTTATAAACACAAGAATGATAATTTATCGAAGTTACAATCTCATTGATAAGAGAGCATATTGAAAATACGATGCCAGCGACAATGGAGTTTATCGAAGTTGCAAACTCAGGGACCAGCCGAGTTCATTGCAGTTACGAACTCAGGGACCAGCCGAGTTCATTGCAGTTACGAACTCAGGGGGCAGCCGAGTTCATTGCAGTTACAAACTCAGGGGGCAGCCGAGTTCATTGCAGTTACAAACTCAGGGGGCAGCCGAGTTCATTGCAGTTACGAACTCAGGGGGCAGCCGAGTTCATTGCAGTTACGAACTCAGGGGGCAGCCGAGTTCATTGCAGTTACGAACTCAGGGGGCAGCCGAGTTCATTGCAGTTACGAACTCAGGGGGCAGCCGAGTTCATTGCAGTTACGAACTCAGGGGGCAGCCGAGTTCATTGCAGTTACGAACTCAGGGGGCAGCCGAGTTCATTGCAGTTACGAACTCAGGGGGCAGCCGAGTTCATTGCAGTTACGAACTCAGGGGGCAGCCGAGTTCATTGCAGTTACGAACTCAGGGGGCAGCCGAGTTCATTGCAGTTACGAACTCAGGGGGCAGCCGAGTTCATTGCAGTTACGAACTCAGGGGGCAGCCGAGTTCATTGCAGTTACGAACTCAGGGGGCAGCCGAGTTCATTGCAGTTACGAACTCAGGGGGCAGCCGAGTTCATTGCAGTTACGAACTCAGGGGGCAGCCGAGTTCATTGCAGTTACGAACTCAGGGGGCAGCCGAGTTCATTGCAGTTACGAACTCAGGGGGCAGCCGAGTTCATTGCAGTTACGAACTCGGGGACCAGCCGAGTTCATTGCAGTTACGAACTCGGGGACCAGCCGAGTTCATTGCAGTTACGAACTCGGGGACCAGCCGAGTTCATTGCAGTTACGAACTCTGGGACCAGCCGAGTTCATTGCAGTTACGAACTCGGGGACCAGCCGAGTTCATTGCAGTTACGAACTCGGGGACCAGCCGAGTTCATTGCAGTTACGAACTCAGGGGGCAGCCGAGTTCATTGCAGTTACGAACTCAGGGGGCAGCCGAGTTCATTGCAGTTACGAACTCAGGGGGCAGCCGAGTTCATTGCAGTTACGAACTCAGGGACCAGCCGAGTTCATTGCAGTTACGAACTCAGGGACCAGCCGAGTTCATTGCAGTTACGAACTCAGGGACCAGCCGAGTTCATTGCAGTTACGAACTCAGGGACCAGCCGAGTTCATTGCAGTTACGAACTCAGGGACCAGCCGAGTTCATTGCAGTTACGAACTCAGGGACCAGCCGAGTTCATTGCAGTTACGAACTCAGGGGGCAGCCGAGTTCATTGCAGTTACGAACTCGGGAACCAGCCGAGTTCATTGCTGTTACGAACTCAGGGGGCAGCCGAGTTCATTGCAGTTACGAACTCGGGGGGCAGCCGAGTTCATTGCAGTTACGAACTCCGGGGGCAGCCGAGTTCATTGCAGTTACGAACTCAGGGGGCAGCCGAGTTCATTGCAGTTACGAACTCAGGGGGCAGCCGAGTTCATTGCAGTTACGAACTCAGGGGGCAGACGAGTTCATTGCAGTTACGAACTCAGGGGAAGCCGAGTTCATTGCAGTTACGAACTCAGGGGAAGCCGAGTTCATTGCAGTTACGAACTCAGGGGAAGCCGAGTTCATTGCAGTTACGAACTCAGGGGGCAGCCGAGTTCATTGCAGTTACGAACTCAGGGGGCAGCCGAGTTCATTGCAGTTACGAACTCAGGGGGCAGCCGAGTTCATTGCAGTTACGAACTCAGGGGGCAGCCGAGTTCATTGCAGTTACGAACTCAGGGGGCAGCCGAGTTCATTGCAGTTACGAACTCAGGGGGCAGCCGTGTTCATTGCAGTTACGAACTCAGGGGGCAGCCGTGTTCATTGCAGTTACGAACTCAGGGGGCAGCCGTGTTCATTGCAGTTACGAACTCAGGGGGCAGCCGTGTTCATTGCAGTTACGAACTCAGGGACAGCCGAGTTCATTGCAGTTACGAACTCAGGGACAGCCGAGTTCATTGCAGTTACGAACTCAGGGGGCAGCCGAGTTCATTGCAGTTACGAACTCAGGGGCAGCCGAGTTCATTGCAGTTACGAACTCAGGGGGCAGCCGAGTTCATTGCAGTTACGAACTCAGGGGGCAGCCGAGTTCATTGCAGTTACGAACTCAGGGGGCAGCCGAGTTCATTGCAGTTACGAACTCAGGGGGCAGCCGAGTTCATTGCAGTTACGAACTCAGGGGGCAGCCGAGTTCATTGCAGTTACGAACTCAGGGGGCAGCCGAGTTCATTGCAGTTACGAACTCAGGGGGCAGCCGAGTTCATTGCAGTTACGAACTCAGGGGGCAGCCGAGTTCATTGCAGTTACGAACTCAGGGGGCAGCCGAGTTCATTGCAGTTACGAACTCAGGGGGCAGCCGAGTTCATTGCAGTTACGAACTCAGGGGGCAGCCGAGTTCATTGCAGTTACGAACTCAGGGGGCAGCCGAGTTCATTGCAGTTACGAACTCGGGGGGCAGCCGAGTTCATTGCAGTTACGAACCCAGGGGCAGCCGAGTTCATTGCAGTTACGAACCCAGGGGCAACCGAGTTCATTGCAGTTACGAACTCAAGGGCAAGCAAGTTTATAAAAGCAACGAACTAAAGGGCAAGAAATTTTATTAAAGCGACAAACTCAAGGGCAAGCAAGTTCATTAAAGCGACAAACTCAGGGGCGAACAAGTTTATTAAAGCAACGAACTCAAGGTCAAGCAAGGTTATTAAAGCAACGAACTCAAGGGCAAGCAAGTTCATTAAAGCAACGAACTCAAGGGCAGGCAAGTTCATTAAAGCAACGAACTCAAGGGCAAGCGAGTTCATTAAAGCAACGAACTCACGGGCAAGCGAGTTCATT
>NC_090726.1:51048244-51055744 GCF_036898095.1 Palaemon carinicauda | reverse complement strand
TGCGGGTGTACTGTCAGGATCCGCTCTGCGAATAAAATATGTGATTTTCGCTCTGAGTTGATTCAGAGATAAATTTGAGCCTGATGTTTCTCCCCTGAATAGTTGACCACCCTTGAAGTCTGAAGTTCTATGAAGATAGACCTTTAGGCATTCTACTGGACACAGAGATGCATCTTCTTTCAGAGGGCAGATTCTCCAGGGACCCTACCTGTTGGTGGGTAACTCATTCTTGGCGAGAAAAGTAGGCTCCGGAAACAGGTTTAGTTCTCCCCCATCCAGGAACTGAACACTACCTTCCTCTCTTGAGAGGGCTACAATCTCACTAACCCTGGCCCCGGACGCGAGTGCAAATAGGAAAATAACTTTTTGTGTCAAATCCTTTAACGCACACTCCTCATTGCTCAACAGAGAAGCGAAATGAAGAACTTGTCTAAAGACCATGAAATGGGCTTTGGAGGTGCTGAAGGTCTGAGCCTAGTGCAGGCTTTCGGAACTTTATTAAAGATCTCGTTACCTAGGTCGACCTGGAAGGCATATAGAATGGGTCTTGTCAAAGCAGACTTACACGCTGAAATCGTGTTAGCTGCCAACCCTTGACCATGGAGGTGGATGAAGAAAGATAAGCAGAAGTCTGTCGAGATCTCCTGCGGATTCTTCGCCTTGACAAAGGCCACCCATTTTCTCCAAGATGACTCATATTGCCTTCTAGTAGATTTGCACTTATATTCCTCTAAGAAGTCTATACAGGCTTTCGAAATCCCGAAACGCTTTCTCACCGCTAAGGAGAGAAAATCATGAGCTGCAGGGTCCGGGTTTTCTGTAATGAAGCGCAGACAGTCGACTTCTGGACTCGCTGGGTCAGAACTGGATCTGGTAGCGGTACAAACTTCAGCCGTAGTTCCAATGCCAGGGGGAACCACACGCTGTTCGGCCACTTGTGGGCCACTATTGCCGCTACCCCCTTGAAGGATCTCAGTTTGTTGAGGACCCTCAACAGAAGGTTGTGAGGAGGGAACAGATAAATCCTGGACCATCTGTTCCAGTCGAGGGACATCGCGTCCACTGCTTCCGCTAAGGGGTCCTCGTACGGGGACACGTACAGGGGCAACTTCTTGTTGTCTTTCGTCGCAAAGAGGTCTATCTGCAGTTCTGGGACTTGATTCAGAATGAAGGAGAATGATCCTGCGTCTAAGGACCATTCCGACTATCGGTGTGAACCTGGATAGAGCGTCCGCTGTCACATTGCGGACTCCTTGAAGGTGAACTGCCTACAGGTACCACTTCTTCTTTTCCGCCAATCGGAAGATGGCCAACATCACCTGGTTGAGAGGTGGTGACCTCGATCCTTGTCGATTCATGCATCTCACAACTACCTCGCTGTCCATCACCAACCTTATGTGGATCGAGTGACGCGGGGAGACTTTCTTTAAGGTAAGGAGCACTGCCATAGCTTCTAGAAAGTTTATGTGAAAGGTCTTGAATAGCTTGAACCAAGTCCCCTGGACTTTTTTTCCGATGAGATTGACCTCCCCATCCCTCCTTCGAGGCGTCTGAGTGAATCGTCACCGACGGGGGAGGTGGCTGAAGAAGAACCGGCTTGGGACCAAGGCCTGAGAAGAGTACGTAGCCAAAGCGGAACTGGTCTTCTCAGATCTCTTCGCGCATTTGATGCATAACTTCTCCAAACTCCGGTTGCATCCTTTAGCTGTGCTCTTAGCACTGGGTCTGTCACCGAAGCAAACTGGAGAGAGCCCAGTACCCTCTCCTGTTCGCGTCTTGATATCCTTTCGGAATCTAGAAGTCTCTTGACAGAACCCGCTATCTCCTTCCTTTTCTTCGCCGGGATGGAGAAACGGTGTGACATTATGTCCCGGTGGATTCCCAGCCACTGGAACTTTTGAGATGGAGAAAGTCGAGACTTTTTTTCTGTTGATCTTGAAGCCTAGGTACTCTAGGAACTGGATCACTTGACTGGAAGCTAGCAAGCATTCTGTCTCGGATGCGGCCCACACCAGCCAGTCGTCCAGGTAGGCTACTACCTGAATTCCCTTTAGGCGTAATTGTTCGAAAGCTACGCTCGCAAGCTTCGTGAAAATCCTTGGGGCTATATTTAGCCCGAATGGCATGGCTCTGAAGGCGTATAGTCTTCGTTGTAGCCTGAACCCCAGGTAGGGGGAGAGTCGACGGTTGATTGGAACGTGCCAATAGGCGTCTGACAAGTCTATAGAGACGGAATATGCCCTCTTGGGCAGTAAGGTCCTTATGTGTTGCAGTGTTAGCATCTTGAATTTGCAATTCACTATGAACTTGTTGAGTGGCGACAAGTCCAGAACGACTCTGAGCTTTTCCGAGTCTTTCTTGGGAACACAAAACAGCCTCCCTTGGATTTGATGGACTTCATCCTTCGGATCACTTTTTTCTCCAACAGTTCTTGAACGTACTCCTCCAGAACGGGGGTGGAGTGTTGGAAAAACCGAGGGCACGGGGGTGGAGTGCTGTACCAGCTCCAGCCCAGTCCATTCTTGAGTAGGCTGTGGGCCCAGGGATCGAAGGTCCACTGATCCCGAAAATTCTGAAGTCTCCCTCCTACCAGCATCATCTCACTTGGACTGCCGTCCTGAGGTCTTGCCTCCCTGACCGCAACCACCCCTGAATCCCCTTCCCCTTGAGGGGCGCCTAGACGAGCCTCTGGCTGCTCCTCTAGGCTTTGCTCGAAAGGAAGTAGACTGCCCTTCGAACGTTGGGGTGAATGCCGTGGACTGTGTCGACACAGCCTGGGGTACCCACTGAAATGTGGTCGGGGTTTGTGCCACCATCTGGGGCACTGAAGGCAATGGCAATTGCAGTTGCTGTCTAAGAGGCTTGGCTGGCCGAGACGGTAGCCTAGTCCTCATAGTCTTCCTCTTTGGTTGAGGACCCTCATCCGGGGAAGACTTTCTTTTGATAGCCAGGCCCCACTTCTGGAGAAGGTTTCTATTCTCCAAGGCGGCCTTATCAACAACTTCTTTGACCAATTTGGTAGGAAAAGGTCTTTGCCCCAAATGTTGGAGGAGATTAGTTTCCTTGGCTCGTGCCTCACCGTAGCCGAGGTGAACACGAACTCCCTACAAGCTCTCCTCGCCTTGACGAAGCTATAAAGATCCTTCATCACTGTGGCCAGATGAGTCTTGGCCACTACCATGAACATTTCATGGACCTTGGGGTCACTTGCCATCGTCTCAAGAGTAGTCTGAAGAGACATTGAGGCAGCCAGTCTCTTTTCTCTCGAACTCTCTCCGCAAAAGAGAGTCAGACAGCTTAGGGAGGTCCTCGCCGAACTGACATCCGGCAATATCAGCCTCCAACTTCCCAACTGAGAACGTAAGATGGACGTCCTTCCAGTCCTTGTGGTCCATAGGCAGGGCCAGCGACAAGGGTTTACACTCCTCCAGGGAGGGGCAAGGCTTGCCGGCCTCGACTGCTTTTAGTACAGCCGCAAACCCTTTCTGTAAAAAGGGGAAGGCTCTAGCAGGAGAGGACACAAAGGAAGGGAGTTTCTTACTCAATGCAGCTACCTTTGAGTTCGAGAAGCCCCTCTCTTTCATCGAGGATGAAAGCAAAGCTTGAGCCTTAGCATGGTCCATCACTATGACCTCCTTCGGCTCTGTCTCCTCCTTTGAAGCTGGTTCCTTCCTCAGCCGGACATAACAGTCCGGATATGACGCCTTGTTGGGGCAGAATTCCACCTCCTCTAGGGGAACTAAACCCAACTTATCCGAGATGACGATCTTTCCAGTCGTCATCGGCATGTGCTCAGCATACCTCCATGGGTTAGCATCTGAGCACAAGGGAAGGTCTTTCACATTGAGCCTTTTCTGGGGCCCATGCGATGCTGCAAGGTTCTGCATCCACAGTTCCATTGCAGCCGCCTTCTCCTGATTCTCCTTCTGCATTTGTTGGATCATTCCAACAATGGAGGAGAGGGCCTGTCCCAGCTCTACTAGGAGAGCGGCCGATGTTGAGGGAATAGGCTCCGGGATCTGAACCGGAGTAGCCGACACCTCGTCGACCTCTTCCTCTACAACGTCTGGGGCTTGAACTTCATCCTGGGCTTCTGCCAGGAGGTCTTCCTCCAGACGCTCATCCACGTCAGACATCCTGTCATCCAACTGTATGTCTTGCATAGCGACCGCGACTTCAGCATCCACCTGGATCTGAACTTGGGGGATCTCCTCTTGAGGCTGGGGAATCACTGCATCAGCTGATGCCCTAGGGAAAAGATACGCCCTCATCTTCTCACTTGGAAGATAAGGTCCAGAGGTATTCTTCTGGAAGCCCCTTACCCAGGTACGAAGCTTCTCCCTTGCTATATCCCTTGATTCCGCCGTCCTAGGGGAATCAAAGGCCTCAGTAATCAGGTTAGTGCACACTGTACATACCTGAGGGTCCCAATACTGGAGATCACCCTTGGAGATAGCGCATGCTGCGTGCCTCCTACAAAACTCATGTCCGCAGAGGTTCTTGCTGCGGACGTTGCAGAAAACACTTCCGCACTTCGGAGGGTCCTCCTGTAAAGAGAAGAAATTTCCATGAGTATCAAGTGAACTATGTATCACTGGATATGCATAGTATAGCATAACAATTCAGAAAGGAAAGACACACACATGTGTTTCCTTCACAACCAATTGCTGCAGCCTTCCAGATAATAAAATCGAATGGTTAATCTCTTCTAGAATAACCAATGCAAAGTTTCCAGAGGAAACAGGTGGAGCTCACACCTAAGCAATGATTTTAAAATCCTGGATAATAGACAAGAAAGAACTCACTTTCTTATCTGTAAGGCAAGAGCAAAGGGCTGTGCAAGACAACACAAAAGTGTTAGAACACACAGTGCTGTACCAAAACTTATACTATAGATTTCTTCTTACAGTATATGTTATACTGAAGAATACTGGTACAGTATAGAAGGTTATGTGCCGGCCGGCACACACCATAACTAGCTTTAAAGTATACTACTTAACAGCTATAAGGCGGCAGAACGCTGGTTCAAATGCATGTGCCGGCCGGCAGTAACTGCCGGCCGGAAACAGCCAATGTCGGCCGGCAATGACTGCCGGACGGCAACTACACAAGGTAGTACCCGGCTGCCGGCCACACTCTTGGCGACCGGCAGACAAGGGCTGACATTAGCCGGCCGGCAAAGGTACACAACCGATGCCAGCCAGCAGCAAAAGAACCAGAGGACTACGACTGCCCGGCTGCCGGCCTCATAGGCCGGCAGCCGGGTCGGGTACAGCACTAGAAGAAAACAGAATGGATGCCGGGATAAGAGCGTACACTACCTCCAAGCCCGGCAATCCGAAAGAGTGCATATAAGGAAGGGGAGAATCTAATTCAGGCTTCCTGACCAATGCCGTCTGGTTCTACAGGCAGGCATGGATGAGGGACCAAGGGAGGTCCGGGCAGCACTCAAGCAGAAGACCCTTGCCGGCCGGCAGAGCTGCCGGCCGGCAAGGGACTGAGTCAATTCCACATCCTAACCTATCCTAGGTCCAGATGTAGAATGACGTACAGTACTGTAATGGCTAGGCCATTACGGAGATAGAGGGGGAAGGGACAAAAGAGGGTCCTACCAACCTTGCTTTAGTGAAGGATCACCCCGCAGCCAAGAAAACTCATCTTAGCCTAAGGGAGATCCAAGGAGGGAGGCCAGCAATACTTGCCAGCTCCCAGAGAACCAAAGCAAGGAAGGTGTTGCTACTCCCAGGGAAAGAATCTTATCCTCCGAGAACAGCAACAAGGACTAGTCTGGTAGATCACAAAAGAAGGAATCATCTCGTACAGAAACCTTCGGTAGTGACCTAAGGAGGCTAAGCCTCCTATATCTGTGTCAGGCCAGCGAGGGAGACTCTACCCCAAGCCAGACGAACACAGACTCAGACTAAAAACTCTGTTGTTCTGTCCCACTGTGAAACCAGACTTACTGGAACAGGAGGGTACAGTAACACCCCAGTATAGTTTTATCGAAAGTTAATTCAGATAAACCACTTAGGGATAAGCCCAAGGCTTAAACAGAGGGAAAGGGATTGCATAACTTCTCCGAAGAAAAGAAAGCAACCGGGGAGTATGAGAAAGTATACTAAGGCTCCATAAGCAACTTAGCCTAGGCACCAAGAGAATCAATTACCTAAATCACCGAAACTCACTCGTATACTATATTGGATATATTCAACATAATCTTAAATGTATAAAAAACAGCCTAAAGCTCCAATAAAATTTTAATACACTCGGAAAACCAACATCATACAGAAAGTACTAGGACCAAACGACTAGGCTACATGGCCTAGCGTAGGCCAGAGTTGGCGAATACTTTGCCAAAATAATACTAAAGCACGAAAGAAATCCTATGTAACGCTAAATAGCTAAAATTTATTAAAGCAAAACAACCGGGAATGTCGCTCTGGCTAACTAAACTTATACCTAGCGAGCGACAGCGTCCATGACGCCTCCGGTAGGCTACGGCTCTTGTAACAAAGATTAATCCTATTATTCACTCAAGAATTTACCAAGAGCCTACATTTATACATAAAAGAAATGGTACTCAACTTATCAGAGGCCGACGAAGTTGGAGAAGCCATGAAAAGTTGAATAAATCCAAGATTTGCGAGAAACACAGGAAAAAACACCGAGTTGTTAAGCTACGCAAAAAGGAATACAGATGGCACCAGGATTGGCGCCAGGCACGCTTACGAAACTGGAGAATAGAGAGCCTTGGGAGCGGCTCCCCCCCTTTTTCTTTCCCGATTTCGTTTCTTGCCAATTGACCCCTCGATACGTAATCTCTGTTTGGGGTGCAGATTGCCATGTGGCGTGTCAAGAATACGTCCTCTGATATGTCGCGATATCCCTTTCAGGAGGGATATTCGCTCCAGGAGTTAGAATTCTGGTACCTTAAGGTAAATTCTCTGGGAATATCGCCGTAGTTGTAATATACCCTAGGAAGCTACCCTATAGGAACTTCCATCAGGACGACATGGCTTGAGCCCAAAAATATATATATACATACACACATGATATATATATATATATATATATATATAATATATATATATATATATACACACATGATATATATACTGTGTATATATATACTGTGTATATATATATATATATATACTGTGTAAATATATATATATATATATTTATATATATATATATATATATATATATATATACTATATATATATTATATATATATATATATATATATATACAAATGCATACATATATACCATAAAAACAATAGCATATAAAAATAAACTATATCAAGGTATAGAAAAACATTAGGACACCGGATTTACCCATAAACCCATTCCACATAGCTAATAGGATTAAGAGTTCCACCTACCCATGCAGCGGCATTATTCTCCCCCCCCCCCCAAAAAAAAATGGCCTATTTTTCTAATGTTTTGATCTACACATGTTGTAAGTTTGTACTGTTATTGTATCATATACATCACT
>NC_090726.1:51036255-51043755 GCF_036898095.1 Palaemon carinicauda | reverse complement strand
ACTCGGGGGCAGCCGAGTTCTTTGCAGTTACAAACTCGGGGGCAGCCGATTTCATTGCAGTTACAAACTCGGGGGCAGCCGATTTCATTGCTGTTAGGAACTCAGAGGGCAGCCAAGTTCATTGCAGTTACGGGCAGCCGAGTTCATTGCAGTTACGAACTCGGGGGCAGCCGAGTTCATTGCAGTTACGAACTCGGGGGCAGCCGAGTTCATTGCAGTTACGAACTCGGGGGCAGCCGAGTTCATTGCAGTTACGAACTCGGGGGCAGCCGAGTTCATTGCAGTTACGAACTCGGGGGCAGCCGAGTTCATTGCAGTTACGAACTCGGGGGCAGCCGAGTTCATTGCAGTTACGAACTCGGGGGCAGCCGAGTTCATTGCAGTTACGAACTCGGGGGCAGCCGAGTTCATTGCAGTTACGAACTCGGGGGCAGCCGAGTTCATTGCAGTTACGAACTCGGGGGCAGCCGAGTTCATTGCAGTTACGAACTCGGGGGCAGCCGAGTTCATTGCAGTTACGAACTCGGGGGCAGCCGAGTTCATTGCAGTTACGAACTCGGGGGCAGCCGAGTTCATTGCTGTTAGGAAATCAGGGGGCAGCCGAGTTCATTGCTGTTAGGAACTCAGGGGGCAGCCGAGTTCATTGCTGTTAGGAACTCAGGGGGCAGCCGAGTTCATTGCTGTTAGGAACTCAGGGGCAGCCGAGTTCATGAACTCGGGGGCAGCCGAGTTCATGAACTCGGGGGCAGCCGAGTTCATTGCAGTTACGAACTCGGGGGCAGCCGAGTTCATTGCAGTTACGAACTCGGGGGCAGCCGAGTTCATTGCAGTTACGAACTCGGGGGCAGCCGAGTTCATTGCAGTTACGAACTCGGGGGCAGCCGAGTTCATTGCAGTTACGAACTCGGGGGCAGCCGAGTTCATTGCAGTTACGAACTCGGGGGCAGCCGAGTTCATTGCAGTTACGAACTCGGGGGCAGCCGAGTTCATTGCAGTTACGAACTCGGGGGCAGCCGAGTTCATTGCAGTTACGAACTCGGGGGCAGCCGAGTTCATTGCAGTTACGAACTCGGGGGCAGCCGAGTTCATTGCAGTTACGAACTCGGGGGCAGCCGAGTTCATTGCAGTTACGAACTCGGGGGCAGCCGAGTTCATTGCAGTTACGAACTCGGGGGCAGCCGAGTTCATTGCAGTTACGAACTCGGGGGCAGCCGAGTTCATTGCAGTTACGAACTCGGGGGCAGCCGAGTTCATTGCAGTTACGAACTCGGGGGCAGCCGAGTTCATTGCAGTTACGAACTCGGGGGCAGCCGAGTTCATTGCAGTTACGAACTCGGGGGCAGCCGAGTTCATTGCAGTTACGAACTCGGGGGCAGCCGAGTTCATTGCAGTTACGAACTCGGGGGCAGCCGAGTTCATTGCAGTTACGAACTCGGGGGCAGCCGAGTTCATTGCTGTTAGGAAATCAGGGGGCAGCCGAGTTCATTGCTGTTAGGAACTCAGGGGGCAGCCGAGTTCATTGCTGTTAGGAACTCAGGGGGCAGCCGAGTTCATTGCAGTTACGAACTCAGGGGCAGCCGAGTTCATTGCAGTTACGAACTCAGGGGCAGCCGAGTTCATTGCAGTTACGAACTCAGGGGCAGCCGAGTTCATTGCAGTTACGAACTCAGGGGCAGCCGAGTTCATTGCAGTTACGAACTCAGGGGCAGCCGAGTTCATTGCAGTTACGAACTCAGGGGCAGCCGAGTTCATTGCAGTTACGAACTCAGGGGCAGCCGAGTTCATTGCAGTTACGAACTCAGGGGCAGCCGAGTTCATTGCAGTTACGAACTCAGGGGCAGCCGAGTTCATTGCAGTTACGAACTCAGGGGCAGCCGAGTTCATTGCAGTTACGAACTCAGGGGCAGCCGAGTTCATTGCAGTTACGAACTCAGGGGCAGCCGAGTTCATTGCAGTTACGAACTCAGGGGCAGCCGAGTTCATTGCAGTTACGAACTCAGGGGCAGCCGAGTTCATTGCAGTTACGAACTCAGGGGCAGCCGAGTTCATTGCAGTTACGAACTCAGGGGCAAGCAAGTTTATTAAAGCGACGAATTCAAGGTCAACCAAGTTTATTAAAGCGACGAACTCAAGGCCAACTAAGTTTATTAAAGCAACGAACTCAAGGGCAAGCAAGTTTATTAAAGCAACAAACTCGAGGGCAAACAAGTTTATTAAAGCAACGAACTCTATGGCAACCAAGTTTATTAAAGCAACGAACTCTAGGGCAACCTAGTTTATTAAAGCAACGAACTCGAGGGCAAGTAAGTTTATTAAAACGACGAAATCAAGGGCAACCAAGTTTATTAAAGCAACGAACTCGAGGGCAAGCCAGTTTATTAAAACGACGAAGTCAAGGGCAAGCAAGTTTATTAAAGCATTGAATCGATGTCAACCAAGTTTATAAAAGCGACGAACTCAAGGGCAACCAAGTTTATTAAAGCAACGAACTCGAGGTCAACCAAGTTTATTAAAGCGACGAACTCAAGGGCAACCAAGTTTAATAAAGCAACGAACTCACGGTCAACCAAGTTTATTACAGTGACAAACTCAAGGGCAAGCAAGTTTATGACAGCAACGAACTCAAGGACCAGCAAGTTTATTAAAACAACGAACTCAAGGGCGAGCAAGTTTATTAAAGCAACGAACCGAAGGGCAAGCAAGTTTATTAAATCAACGAACTCGAGGGCAAGCAAGTTTATTAAAGCAACGAACTCGAGGGCAAGCAAGTTTATTAAAGCAACGAACTCGAGGGCAAGCAAGTTTATTAAAGCAACGAACTCAAGGGCAAGCAAGTTTATGAAAGCAACGAACGAGGGCAAGCAAATTTATTAAAGTAACGAACTAAAGGGCAAGCAAGTTTATTAAGACAACGAACTCAAGGGCAAGCAAGTTTATTGAGGCAACGAACTCAAGGGCAAGCAAGTTTATTAAAGCAATGAACTCAAGGGCAAGCAAGTTTACTAAAGCAACGAACTCAAGGGCAAGCAAGTATATTAAAGAAACGAACGAGGGCAAGCAAATTTATTAAAGTAACGAACTAAAGGGCAAGCAAGTTTATTAAGACAACGAACTCAAGGGCAAGCAAGTTTATTGAGGCAACGAACTCAAGGGCAAGCAAGTTTATTAAAGTGACGAACTCAAGGGCAACCAAGTTTATTAAAGACACGAACTCGAGGGCAACCAAGTTTATTAAAGACACGAACTCGAGGGCAAGCAAGTATATTAAAGAAACGAACGAGGGCAAGCAAATTTATTAAAGTAACGAACTAAAGGGCAAGCAAGTTTATTGAGGCAACGAACTCAAGGGCAAGCAAGTTTATTGAGGCAACGAACTCGAGGGCAACCAAGTTTATTAAAGTGACGAACTCAAGGGCAACCAAGTTTATTAAAGACACGAACTCGAGGGCAACCAAGTTTATTAAAGACACGAACTCGAGGGCAACCAAGTTTATTAAAGACACGAACTCGAGGGCAAGCAAGTTTATTAAAGCAACGAACTCGAGGGCAAGCAAGTATATTAAAGAAACGAACGAGGGCAAGCAAATTTATTAAAGTAACGAACTAAAGGGCAAGCAAGTTTATTAAGACAATGAACTCAAGGGCAAGCAAGTTTATTGAGGCAACGAACTCAAGGGCAAGCAAGTTTATTAAGGTAACAAACTCGAGGACAAGCAAGTTTATTAAAGCGACAAACTCAAGGGCAAGCATGTTTATTAAAGCAACGAACTCAAGGGCAAGCAAGTTTAGTAAAGCAACGAACTCAAGGGCAAGCAAGTTTATTAAAGCAACGAACTCAAGGGCAAGCAAGTTTATTGAAGCAACGAACTCAAGGGAAAGCAAGTTTATTCAAGCACCGAACTCAAGGGAAAGCAAGTTTATTCAAGCAACGAAGTCAAGGGCAACCAAGCTTATTAAAGCAACGAAGTCAAGGGCAACCAAGTTTATTAAAGCAACGAACTCGAGGGCAAGTAAGTTTATCAAAACGACGAAGTCAAGGGCAAGCAAGTTTATTAAAGCATTGAATCGATATCAACCAAGTTTATAAAAGCGACGAACTCAAGGGCAACCAAGTTTATTAAAGCGACGAACTCAAGGGCAACCAAGTTTATTAAAGCGACGAACTCAAGGGCAACCAAGTTTATTAAAGACACGAACTCGAGGGCAAGCAAGTTTATTAAAGCAACGAACTCGAGGGCAAGCAAGTTTATTAAAGCAACGAACTCGAGGGCAAGCAAGTTTATTAAAGCAACGAACTCGAGGGCAAGCAAGTTTATGAAAGCAACGTACTCAAGGGCAAGCAAGTTTATGAAAGCAACGAACTCGAGGTCAACCAAGTTTATTAAAGCATCGAACTCAAGGGCAACCAAGTTTATTAAAGCAACGAACTCAAGGGCAACCAAGTTTATCAAAGCAACGAACTCAAGGGCAAGCAAGTTTATCAAAGCAACAAACTCAAGGGCAAGCAAGTTTATTCAAGCAACGAACTCAAGGGCAAGCAAGTTTATCCAAGCAACGCACTCAAGGGCAAGCAATTTATCAAAGCAACGAACTCAAGGGCAAGACAATTTATTAAAGTAACGAACTCAAGGGCAAGCAAGTTTATCAAAGCAACGAACTCAAGGGCAAGCAAGTTTATTAAGGCAACGAACTCAAGGGCAAGCAAGTTTATTAAAGCAACGAAAGTCGAGGGCAAGCAAGTTTATTAAAGCAACGAACTCAGGGAGCAACGAACTGCAGGGCACGCAAATTTATTAAAGCAACAAACTCTAGGGCAAGCAAGTTTATTAAAGCAACAAACAGAAGGGCAAGCAAGTTCATTAAAGCAACAAACTGAAGGGCAAGCCAGTTTATTAAAGTAACGAACTGAAGGGCAACCAAGTTTATTAAAGCAACGAACTCAAGGGCAACCAAGTTTATTAAAGCAACGAACTCAAGGACAACCAAGTTTATTAAAGCAACGAACTCAAGGGCAAGCAAGTTTATTAAAGCAACGAACTCAAGGGCAAGCAAGTTTATTCAAGCAACGAACTCGAGGGCAATCAAGTTTATTAAAGCAACGAAACTGGAGGGCAAGCAAGTTTATTAAAGCAACGAACTGCAGGGCAAGCAAATTTATTATCGCAACGAACTCAAGGAGCAACGAACTCTAGGGCAAGCAAGTTTATTAAAGCAACGAACTGAAGGGCAAGCAAGTTTATTAAAGCAACAAACTGAAGGGCAAGCCAGTTTATTAAAGTAACGAACTGAAGGGCAACCAAGTTTATTAAAGCAACGAACTCAAGGGCAAGCAAGTTTATTAAAGCTATGAACTCAATAGCAAGCAAGTTTATTAAAGCAACGAACTCAAGGGCAAGCAAGTTTATTAAAGCAATGACTCAAGTGCAAGCAAATTTATTAAAGCAACGAACTCAAGGAGCAACGTACTTTAGGGCAAGCAAGTTTATCAAAGCAACAAACTGAAGGGCAAGCCAGTTTATTAAAGTAACGAACTGAAGGGCAATCAAGTTTATTAAAGCAGCGAAATCAAGGGCAAGCAAGTTTATTAAAGCAACGAACTGAAGGGCAATCAAGTTAATAAAGCAACGAGCTCTAGGGCAATCAAGTTTATTAAAGCAACGAACTCAAGGGCAAACAAGTTTATTAAAGCAACGAACTCAAGGGCAATCAAGTTCATTAAAGCAACGAACTCAAGATCAAGCAAGTTTATTAAAGCAACGAACTCGAGGTCAAGCAAGTTTATTAAAGCAACGAACTCGAGTTCAAGCAAGTTTATTAAAGCAACGAACTCTAGGTCAAGCAAGTTTATTAAAGCAACGAACTCGAGGTCAAGCAAGTTTATTAAAGCAACGAACTCGAGGTCAAGCAAGTTTATTAAAGCAATGAACTCAAGGGCAAGCAAGTTTATTAAAGCAACGAACTCAAGGGCAAGCAAGTTTATTAAAGCAACGAACTCAAGGGCAAGCAAGTTTATTAAAGCAACGAACTCAAGGCGAGCAAGTTTATTAAAGCAACGAACTCGAGGTCAAGTAAGTTTATTAAAGCAACGAACTCAAGGGCAAGCAAGTTTATTAAAGCTATGAACTGAGGTCAAGCAAGTTTAATAAAGCAACGAACTTGAGGTCAAGAAAGTTTATTAAAGCAACGAACTCGAGGGCAATCAAGTTTATTAAAGCAACGAACTCAAGGGCAAGCAAGTTTATTAAAGCAACGAACAGAAGGGCAAGCAAGTTTATTAAAGCAACAAACTCAAGGGCAAGCAGGGCAAGCAAGTTCATTAAAGCAACGAACTCAAGGGCAAGCAAGTTTATTAAAGCAACGAACTCAGGGGCAAACAAGTTTATTAAAGCAACGAACTCAGGGGCAAACAAGTTTATTAAAGCAACGAACTCAAGGGCAAGCAAGTTAATTAAAGCAAAGAACTTAAGGGAAAGCAAGTTCATTAATGCAACGAACTTGAGGTCAAGCAAGTTTATTAAAGCACCGAACTCAAGGGCAAGCAAGTTTATTCAAGCAATGAACTCGAGGGCAAGCAAGTTTATTAAAGCAATGAACTCAAGGGCAAGCAAGTTTATTAAAGCAATGAACTCAAGGGCAAGCAAGTTTATTAAAGCAATGAACTCAAGGGCAAGCAAGTTTATTAAAGCAATGAACTCAAGGGCAAGCAAGTTTATTAAAGCAACGAACTCAAGGGCAAGCAAGTTTATTAAAGCAACGAACTCAAGGGCAAGCAAGTTTATTAAAGCAACGAACTCAAGGGCAAGCAAGTTTATTAAAGCAACGAACTAAAGGGCAAGCAAGTTTATTAAAGCAATGAACTCAAGGGCAAGCAAGTTTATTAAAGCAATGAACTCAAGGGCAAGCAAGTTTATTAATGCAACGAACTTAAGGGCAAGCAAGTTTATTAAAGCAACGAACTCAAGGGCAAGCAAGTTTATTAAAGCAACGAACTCAGGGGCAAGCAAGTTTATTAAAGCAACGAACCCAAGGTCAACCAAGTTTTTAAAAGCAACGAACTCAAGGTCAACCAAGTTTATTAAAGCAACGAACTCGAGGGCCACAGAGTTCACTAATATTACGAACTCGAGGACGGTCCTCTTTATTAAGTTAGTAACTCAAGACCCTACTTAGTTTATTGAAATTACGAAATCAAGACCAACTGAGTTTATTGAAGTTATAAACTAAGGGGCAACCGAGTTTATTAAAGTCACGAATTCAAAGGCAACAAAGTTTATTGAAGTTATGAATTCAGTGGCAACCAAATTTATTGAAATTATGAACTCGGATGCAACCGAGTGTACTGAAGTTCGAGGACAAACGAGTTCACCAAGTTACAAACTCGGGGACAGCCGAGTTTATTGAATTTACGAAATCAAGAACGATTGAGATCATAGGATTTTTGAAATCGTGGACAACTAGTCAAATAAAAACAACGAATTGAAAAGTTCTTTAGAGGCATTG
>NC_090726.1:51013755-51023755 GCF_036898095.1 Palaemon carinicauda | reverse complement strand
GCTAGTTTCGTGCGCATCTGGTTGCCCGAAAGTTCCACCCACGAAAATTCCTCCCAGAAAATTCCACCCACGAAAATTTCACCCATGAAAAATTCCTCCCAGAAAATTCCACCCACGAAAATTTCACCCATGAAAAATTCCTCCCAGAATATTCCACTCACGAAAATTTCACCCATGGAAAGTTACCCCAACGAAAATTTTACCAATGGAAAGTTCCAGCTACGAAAACTCCTCCCAGAAAATTCCACCCACAAAAATTTCACCCATGGAAAATTCCTCCCAGAATATTCCACCCACGAAAATTTCACCCATGTAAAATTCAACCAACGCAAATTTCACCCATGGAAAGTTCCACCTACGAAAATTTCTCAGAAATTTCTACCAACAAAACACTCTACCCTTCGAAAATATTATCTAACAAGGTTTTCACTAAGCCTTTCTTGAATTCGAGAACACATCATCACTAAACAACCACCATCTTTACATAACGGCATTCAAACTGTTGCTTAATTACTTTCAATGGCCATCTTCATAAAAACACCACTATTTAAAATTTTTACCTAATTTAAACACCTTGCTGGTTTACTTGGCAAGACTTTCATAAAACAACTAATATATAGCCATTTCTTGTTTAGTTACATCTACTGAAGACATTGTTTGTTTAGAATACATACAATGTCTTCAAGGTTTATTAAAAGTGAAATAAAAAAGAAATTAACTAGGAAAACTATGTATACGAGAAGCAGAGAGATAACTTATTGGCGATGCGGACTTTTCTAAAGGCTGCAAGGCTGGTATTCAAACACCTTGTAATTGTGATGAGCCAACATTGCTGTATAGTGCGGGTGAGCATACTCATGCTACTTCACAAGGAGTAAGTGAAGCAAGAGTTTCTGTGAGTGCAATGTGTGATTATACAGTTTATTGTGGATGTGGATCATTGGCCAAAGGTACAATTGGCCGTTCCACTCAGACACTAGAAGAAAATGGAAAATCACGGCTACAAAGTGTGTGTACTCCCTGTCCCGTGATATTCAGAAATGAAGACGAACTACCTTAGTTCTTCCGACATCTCATGCAGGGTATGAAATTCCACCTTTTTTTAAATTACTTATCTTTAGCGTATGATAATGCTACCATGGACTCGGACCATATTTTAATAGTTGCAAGAGAAGTGGGATTAGATGATCTATCAGCAAATAACTGTCCTGTGATGGAACGTTTGAAGCTTCTTTAAGTTTCTGGAACCAACTATTCTCGGTCCATATTGATATTTCTTATTTTGAATAGACGGGAATGGAGACGAAGAGTTGAACCTATGAAAATGTGGAATGTAGTCACTCAAATTTGGTGGATGTCCGGGCGTTTTGAGAGAGATTTCCACTCACCCCTTTCTGGACGATAGGTGTCTGGGAGCACGGACCAGTAATTGAATAATTGAACGGTTTCGTGCTCCCGACACCTGTCGTCCAGAAAGGGGAGTAATGGAAATCTCTCTCAAACAGCCTGACATCCACCAACTTCTATGCATGACTGTACAAGAACGTACTCTAAATGACGTACCGAGGACGAACAGTCATGTGGAAGGTTTTAATAGTGCTACAAGAGCGTCGCTAACAAGTGTCCATCCACATTTGCGGGCACTTTGCGTTTCACTCAAAAAAAAAAAAAAAAAAAAAAAAAAAAAAGAGGCTCTTACTAAAACTAAAATTATTCATTTAAGACGAGGAGACGGAGCTCAGAAAACAAAAACAAATCAAAGTCTATAACTGAAAGACTGATAAATCTAGTATAAAATTATAAACCATAATGTATTATAGAATTTTAAAAAGTATAGCATGTAACTTGCATGGTTAAATAAAATTTCATGCATGTTTCTGTTTAAATTATCATGTTATGTAGGTTGAATTAGGAACTGATTTGACTAATTAAAGAGCAATACTATGTTTGAATATAATTCTGCGTGTACTTTTTATAATTTCAACCGATTCAAAGTTTTTTTTCATATGTGTTTTTATTTCCCATATATTAATTTCTAATTGAGTGTTCAATTAAATCTAAATTTTATGTTTAGTCATACAAGAAAGAATAGTTTCATTATATATAATTAATGAACAAATGAAACAAAGTAACTTTTATAATTTTTTTTCTTTTTGAGTGGAATTTTCTGGGAGGCATTTTCGTGGGTGAATTTTACATGGCACCACCCATCTGGGATAGAACGCAAATAGAGAGAGAGAGAGAGAGAGAGAGAGAGAGAGAGAGAGAGAGAGAGAGAGAGAGAGAGAGAGAGAGAGAGAGAGAGAGAGAGAGAGAGAGAGAGAGAGAGAGAAAGTATTTATAGACATTAATAGGCTGAAACTCATATTCTGAAGCTTATTTGAAATATTCCATACAAGTCTGCTATATAAGACCGTTATATAACGGACAGAATGGTAGCTGCTCAATCTCTAAATAACCGTTAGTAACGGTCCATTAGTCTTATTCAGAGAAAGGAATCACGGCGAGTAATCCTATTTTCTCATCGACGAATCTTCTTACTTTGAGATACAAGACAGAAATTGTCGTAAATCCTATTTCTTACTCGGATGAGAGTCCTTTGTCTTGGGAACTCTCACATCTCAGATCTGGATTTGGTGGGCAAATCTGATTGGAGTTAGCGGGAGCCGTCCTAGGGATAACGAACCGCAATCCGGTTTCATACTTTGTTTACTACTACTGCCACAACTTCTTAATGGCCAAGCTAAAGTTTGTAAATAGTAATGGATGAGGCGATAACATAGAACTTGACACTAGGAAAGCAGTAATAGTAATGAAGAGAGGTTGAATATGATAAAAGAAAATTATAGAAACAGGAATGAAAAGGGTAGGCTTTGTATGTTGTCTAGTGAGGCAGATGATATAACAGTGCACATGTTCAACTGCAATGCATTAAAAAAATTAAAAGCAATGGCATAAGTTTTTTTATAGTTTATATATGGAATATCAGTTTTGATGTATATAGTTTATTTATTTCCTTATTTCCTTTCCTAACTGGGATATTTTCCCTGTTAGAGCCCTTGGGCTTATATCATCTTGCTTTTCCAACTAGGGCTGTAGCTTATTAGTAGTAGTAATAGTAATAACAAAAATGAAAACAACAACAACAACAACAACAATAATAATAATAATCATAATAAATAATAATAATAAAAGTAAATTAGAAACGCCAACCAGAGAAGAACGGTATATTAAACATGCTTTGGAAGTTTGATGTAAAAGTATGCAAGCTGTGCTGTCTGTGTAGGCGGTAACTAATGACAACGAACTTTCTGCCAGATTGCAGCGTTTTGCACTTATGCTTCTTGCACTGTGCCCACAATCATAGATAGTATTGTGGAGAGAGAAACGAGGATCCCAGAACCTTTGGTAAACTAACTGCAAGAGAGCCTCGTAGACTCTTACATCCGAGAAAAAATACAAAGGTGGTCGAAGAATAATCAAAGTACCGTAAACTACTGTATATGATTATGGAGAAATCAACATAACTGCTTTCAAAACGGAAGCGGATGGAATAAATAGAAATAACTGTACTGCCAATAAAGGGAAAGATGGAGAAACAATAGAGGAACATTAGAAGAAGTTGAAGAGATAAATAAGGAATATCATTAATTCGGTATGGATCTATTTAGTCATGAACTCTATAGAGTAACGAAAAAAAAAATAAGGCAAAGGAAGTCGAAGTGACGGAATTGATATTATATTTTATATAAATGTAGAAGAGAAACGTGTGCGAACGATTTTTCGAAAAACAATTATTCGAAAGACAATTGTTCGAAAAACTTTTTTTCGAAACTCAATTATTCGAAAACAGTTGTTCGAATGTGTATTTGTTCGAATTTACAATTGATCGAATTACAAGATATTCGAATACACAATTTTTCGAAATTCATGTTGTTCGAATCCATGGCATACTCTACTTAATCATAAAGGAGAATAGGATTAATGCTTATTATTATTATTATTATTATTATTATTATTATTATTATTATTATTATTATTATTATTATTATTATTATTAAATGCTAAGCTACAACCCTAGTTGGAAAAGCAGGATGCTATAAGCCCAAGGGCTCCAACAGGGAAAATTGCACAGTGAGGAAGGGAAATAAGGAAAAACTACTAGGGAAGTTTAAGAACAATAACAACATTAAAATAAATCTTTCATATATAAACCATAAAAACTTGAAAATGACAGGAGCATAATTCAGGTGAAGATAACTCCTGTTCTACTAAATTTTCAAAAGTTTCAATAACTATCTTCTAGGATAAATGCCAGTTCTAACATTCGAATTTTCATTGAAAACTCTACGTCAGTATCATACTGTACTTTTAAACCAACATTGCATACTTTCCTATATAAACTTTGTCCTAAACGGGGAAAAAATTATAAAGCTTGACTAAATTAAATTCTTTCTTAGGAGCATTTACCGTAGCCTGTTCAAATCAGTTGTGATTGAATTAATATTTGAAACCCGTGCCAATTCTTTGACGAATCGCACAAATGTAACACAAGTTTCTTCTTTTTATTAGGCAGCAACCAAATAAAATAAAGGTATAAAACTCCCATCCTTTAAGCCAAGTATAGTATAAAATTGCTTAGTGTTGGGGCAGTTTTGAAATTACCATCGCTGAACAAATTCCGACACGAAGTTAAAACATCAAGATTTGCGTGTGTGGAAAATATCAATACTCTCTCTTCCTCCAGACCAGAGTCAAAAAGAAGAAAATCTTCATTCTTGAAAGTCTTCATATATTCGATTGAAAACACTAGCCTATAGCCCTCCTAAGATTGTGTGCAGATAGTCCACAATTTTCTTGCAAGAAAAGCTTTCTATTGAGCGCTTAATACTGTTTACAGTTGGCAATCCTTGCGCTCCAGATTCACTAATATCCGAAGATGCATTTGAAATTACATAATGAGGGGAGCCCCGTGTACCTTTTACGTCTTCTCTAACTTTTCCCATAAATTTTCGCACTTCTATTTCAGCTGGATCACCTGAATGGTCATGTTCGTTAGGTATAGAAACATCTTTTATTGTTATAGCATGACATTTACAGTAATTTGAAAATGTATGGCACTTTCAATATGTTTTATCTTTTATTTGGTTGTCTTTAACAAATAAATGTCCGTTCACTACTAACATGGCCTTTCCATTTTCACTCTTAACGAACTCAGCCATATTAGGGTTCAAGAAATTTCTACTAAACATGAAAACTAGTCCAAAATAACCGTGGGAATTTTAATGTTGTTTATTTTCTAAAGAAGGATTTGTTTACGGTTAATTTGTATTTTTATTTTATTTTATAAATGTATTTAAGAAAAACGATGTAATTGAGATGTTTCTCATTTAACTACTCATTCGATTATTAATGTTTATTTTCAAAAGCAGGATTTGTTTAAGGTTTATTCTTTTATCAATATATTTAAAAGACAGAATTCAATTGAGTTCTTTCTCATATATATAACTACTCACTTGCTTATAAACCGCAAAAATAATGAATTCGTACTCTTGCTCTACTAGTCAGTCGCTGTAACTCATGGAATCGAACAATATTAATTTCGAAAAATTGCTTATTCGAATATCTTGTAATTCGCTCAATTGTACATTCGAACAATTACACATTCGAACAATTGTTTTCGAATAATTGGTTTTCGAAAAGAATGTTTTTCGAACAATTGTCTTTCGAATAATTGTTTTTCGAAAAATCGTCAGCAAATCGAAGAGGAAAGCACTATTACTCCAGTGCACAACTCATTACGTTTTAGACGACCTCTACAGAAACACGCAGCGGTGAAAAAAATAAACTTTTAGACATAAATCAAACTTCTCACCTTATGCATTTATTGCAGAAGTTACAAAGAAACTAAATGATGCTATCAATATTCCCGGCGATCGTGAAAACCAACGTTTGTTGGGTGCTGTGTGTGTTGACTGCCTTATGAGTATATAATAGGACGAGTAAAAGTGAATATTAGGCCATGTGTCCTCTGATGGAAAAGACATTGTTAAAGACCGATCTCCTTGGTTTGATGGAGAGACTTTAGAGAAAAAAAGGGAAAAATACTTAAAGAAATTGGAATCTGTAAAAACTTAAAGTACATGTGGAAAATGCAAAACTGCAATGTTCCGATATAATTACACAAGGAAAAAAAACGAATGCTATAACAGAAATAACCGCGAAGCAGCGACAGACATGAATAAGTTATATCGTCTTATAAATGATATAATGGGAAATACAAAAAAAAAAATAAATAAATAACTAGAGGGGTAGAGCGATCATGAGTTGGCCGATAAATTTCTGGAATTTTTTGAAAACAAAATAGAAAATATAATTAGGTCATTTACAAATATTCAATCTCAAATTAGTGCTACACCAAACATAAAACTAACAAGATTCAATAATATAACAAAAGACTAAGTCACAAGGATTATCATGAGAGCAAAGAAAAACTCTGCGTTTAATCCAATACCAATATCTGAAGCAACTGGAGAAACTTTTCTAGTCTAGCTGTTATAATTACGAGAATAGCAAATACAAGCATCGATGAGTGTAAGTTTCCTAAATCTGAAAAAATGGCTATAGTTACACCGGTTCCGAAAAGTGCTCTAGAATCTCGATTATCAAGAATTAAGCTTGTATAGACCTATTTCGAATCTATCCTTTTTTCAAAAGTGCTAGAATACGTAATTCTTGAACAACTAATTAGTCACTTAGAAGAAATGGAAGCTTTGCCAGACAATCAACCTGCTTACAGAAGATACTCCAAGACGACAGCTACCGATTCTGTTGTAAATGCTATACTGGAAATGATGGATGAAAACAAATGTGATATTTTAAAAATGCTCGATCTTGGTGCTGCTTTTGATACAGTTGTGCATGAATTGGTATCAAATTATCTACAATAATTCATCGGCATTGAAGATCAAGCTGTTAAATACATAGAAGACTACCTGGTTGACAGAAACTACTGTGTGCAAATTGGAAACTTATCATATGAACCATTAAACAGGAGAGATACCTCGGGGGAAGCCCAATTTTATTCTTTATCTTTACTATTGGTCTGTCGAAAATACTACAAAGGCAAGAAGTGAAGTTCAAACTATTTGCGGATGATACACAATTTTACTTCTCCATAAATGATATAGACGACACTACATAAACGTTAAACCGAATTATTGCCAGAGTTAAGGAATGGATGATAATCAAACAACTAAAATTAAGTAAAGATATAACGGAGTTTATGGTGGTTAGAAAGAAAAACAGCCCAAGCAACGTGGGTGATTCAAATAAACATAAATGACATCTCTGCCCAGATCTCTGGTAAAGTTCGCGATCTACAAGCATCTCTTGGCTGTAACTTGTCTTTCAATGCCCAAATAAATAATGTAGTAAAACTTCTGGGTATCACCTTCGAAACATTGCTCCTATAAAGAATTGCCTGGGTGAATACTAAAGTAAAGAAACTTGTGATGAACTGTGTTATTACTAGGATTGACTAATGCCATCTACTACAAGTTACCAAATAATCAACCAAAGAAATTACAAAACAATAGAGGAGCAAGACTGATAAGGTGTCCCACCCCGAGAAAAGATCGCTCCTACACAAATTTATTTACACTGGCTGTCTATTAAAGCGAGAATTAAGTTTAAAATATGTACAATAACCCATCAAGTTATCAGAACCGGACGTCCAAAATATCATTCTAGGAGAATTGCTACAAATTGTGTAGCTAACCAATCATGTTGACACAAGAATGGTTATAGATGGTTTCAAGTTATTGGCACTTGGATATGTGTCTACTGTAGGCTCTAGAGCTTTTTTTTAAATATGCTGCCCCGAGACCACAATAAACTGCCACTAGAGATCCGATAGACTTAAAGATATTATGGCTTGAAATTTCAAAAGAAAACTGAAGACTTTCTTGCTCTCCAAGTGCTTCGATAGTGTGGATTTGACAATAAACGAGCAATCTGTGGTGTGAAATGCTGAATGCCTTAGAATGAACATAATAAAACGACTGAAGGTCCTGTAGAGAGCAGGGTTCCCCTGCTGTATAGGACCAGAATATTAAAGTAAAGAAGTAAGAGCAAAATCCCTAAAAGCGGAAAAGATAATTCATGATGTAAAAGCCATAGTAAAAAACAAAACTAAGACATAACATACAAATGGGTAGATAAGGATTCATCAATGTTATGCTAAAATTGATAAAAAAAAAAAACTAACACTGTCTAACGTTTATCCGGACAGATAAGTGAAAACATAATCGTGTCCCGGAAGAATGGGAGGATATGGTAATTCGCTTACTACAAAAAACAATGAAAATAAGACAATCAGAAAACCAGAGAAATGATTTTTCGCAATTGCAATTCGTAAAATATTTAAGAAAAAAAAAAACAGATTGGAAAAATCACGAACTTTCAAGAGAAAGTTCGCGTGCAGGCATCAAAGCGAGGTCGACTGCTTACATGGGAATACTAGCATAGGTCTATACGTGGTTTTGAGCTGCATAAAAATAATTCGAGTAAGACGTGGAGAAACTGATTAGGGTGGAAAGCAGCGCTAGAAGTTACGAAAATTAATGAATAGGGCATGATTGACCTCGCTTGTCCTGCGGGAACAACGGTTAACCTTAAGATAGAGGGAAAAGTAAGACCAAGAACTATATTTGGACCCAAGGTGTGCAGTATTACTACTACTACTACTACTACTACCATTATTATTATTATCATTATTATTATTATTATTATTGAGCTACAACCCTAGTTGGAAAAGCTTGATGCTATAATCCCATGGGCTCCAACAGAGAAAATAGCCCAGTGTGAAAAGGAAATAAGGAAATAAATAACTACAAGAAGAGTAATTTACAATTAGTATATTTTAAGAACAGTAACAACATTAGAATAAATCTTTTTTATATAAACTATACAAATTTTACAAAAACAAAAGTAAGAGAAACTAGATAAAATTGTGTCCAAGTGTACCCCCAAGGAAGGAAACTCTAAGCCAAGATAATAGAAGACCATGGTACAGAGGCTATGGCGCTACCAAAGACTAAAGAACAATGCTTTGATTTTGGAGTGTCTTTCTCCTAAAGGAACTCCTTACCATGGCTAGAGAGAGTCTTCTACCCTTATCAAGAGGAAAGTAGCCACTGCAAAATAACAGTGCAGTAGTTAACCCCTCAAGCGAAGAATTGTTTGGCAATCTCAGTGATGTAAGGTGTATGGGAACAGAGACACGTATGTAAAGAATAGGCCATACTATTCAGTGTATGTGTAGGTAAAGGGAAAATGAGCCGTGACCAGAGAGAAGTATCCAATGTGCTACTGTCTGGCTTGTCAAAGACTCGATAACTCTCTTGCGGGTGGCTGGTGCCCTGGCCAACCTACTTCCTTAAAAGTGACCAAAGTGAATAGCATCAGCAGAAAAAAAAATATAGCATCGATAAGGAATATTGAAATTGAATCACTTGTGTTTGTAGACTTATATTATATTACCCAAAGGAAGGAGACGAGGAACTGGATGTATTTTAGGTAACTATCATAGGATTGAGATACTGAAGAAGTTCACTATCAGCACTAATCCCCCCCCCCCACACACGCACAAAAAAAAAAAAAAAAAACACCTTTAATCAACAATGGAAAGGAAAAGAAACACGAGTATAGCAAGTGAAGAGCAAGTGTCTGGATAACCATACATACATACATACATACATTTCCTTCTGTTGCGCTGAGCGGCAACCACTCAATCCCACAAATTGTCCAACTGCCGTATGGTAGTTAGGAAAGGGGGAGGGTGTGGGAAGGGATTAATGTGTGTGCGTGAGTGTGTTTATATTAAATATTAAGCCGTTATTTTTTGACGGGTCTCGTACACTAGTTATATACAGTTAACGAGCATAAATCCAGAGTGAATGGCACACGAAATGTAAATAGATGTCAATGTAAATAAGTG
>NC_090726.1:51001255-51003755 GCF_036898095.1 Palaemon carinicauda | reverse complement strand
ATATATATATATATATATATATATATAATTGATAGACACACAAAATACATTCACCCAAAGAAATACATACATACATATGCAGTATATACTCGTATATACATACATTATTTATACATATACATATATGTAGGGTACACACATGTATTCACACATATATACACATATGTATACAGACATATGAATATATACATATAAATTGCATCTATACATGTGTACACACATACTTAGGTACAGTATATGTACATATCTAATTGTTCATTGCCTTTTTATTTTGTTTAATTGAACTCATCCTGAACGTATCTATTTGCCGTGTCAAATGTCTTGATAAACAGTTTGATAAATCTTGGGTTTATTAGTCAATCATGTTAGTTATAGGTTCTTATAAATGATTGCCCAAGTTTCTTGTACTTATATTAGCTCTCTTAACTGATCCCCATTACAATACTTTTTTTATTTTATACCAAAGAAATGTGTGATTCATAATTAAAATCAGAATTAAGGCAAAATTTTTTCATATATCAAAATTTATTTTGGAGTTATCCATAGTCATCATTTATAATTATGAATGAAATAATTGCCATAGGTATTTTAAATATCTCCATTTCTTCATTTGAAATTCTGCAAACAATATTCACCAAAGAATCTTTTACCAGTTTTATATGCACAAGAAGCTAAAAAGGATCCCGGTACGGTCTTTTCCCTTACTCGTGAGCAACCTAACGTGACCTGACAGTGCAATTGTATATTCAAGGAGAGATCGTGGTGGTCAAGGGGACCCTGATATCATGTGGGGGGAAGCGGACACAATTCTGGTGTGATTTTAGAATACTTGGAAACTCTGTACGAACGAAAAAGCAACAAAAGAGATGTTGAGAAATACGGAATGATAAGAGATGTGAAAGGTGTAAGAATAGCTAAGAAGGGGTGATATTCAGAAAGGAGAAATATTAATATAAATGATAGAAATAATGGAACTTAGTAAGAATAGCAAAATGTTCGTGTCATTTTTTTAATACTTGGAAAGAGGGTAAGAACGGAATGATAATAGCGCCTTGGGAATAAACAGAACGACAGAGAAAGTAAAAAGATATGAATAACTAAACAAGGGTGATAAGAAAAAGAGAGAAATGTAATTTAAATATCATAAATAAAGAACCTTAAAAATACATATTAGATATATAATGCAAATATCAAGAGATATTGTAGACTATCTTTCTAAATAATATTCATAAGATGATTCTTACACGATACAAGAAATATCAAAGTCTCAATCATGTACTTCTTTTTTTTATTTAACTTTTAGCCAAAGGAGTATTTAATATCCTTATAATTTCACCAATTCTAAAAATTAATACACATCCCATTTTGTACAATGTATTTACGTATATCATACAGACCAAAACCCAGCTCTAAAGGATAGTTAGACGGAAGACGTTATTTCGGAAATTGCATGTTATCCTCGTATACTGATGATATCCGTGTTACCTAGCATTAAACACATACACGCACACACACTATATATATATAATATATATATATATACATATATACATATATACATATATACATATATACATATATACATATATATATATATATATATATATATATATATATAGATATATATATATATATATATATATATATATATATATATATATATATATATATATATATATATATATATATTATATATATATGTATATATATGTATAGTTACATATATACACATATATGTATACATACACACAATTATATATGCATATATATATATATATATATATATATATATATATATATATATATATATATATACGTATATCTACTTAATTATAACTATATATATACATGCGGGCTTAGCCTGGCATATAAGTATATATATATATATATATATATACATATACATATATATATATATATATATATATATATATATATATACCTATAGATAAAGTTTACTATTTTACGTCCTAATACATAAGATACTAGACCAAAGAGAAAAGTTAATTCAATATTCTAGCTTAATTTGGTATTATTTTTTCCATGATCTTTCTCTTCAATCTTATAAAAAAACGCTATTTTCCTGTGACCATAAAAAATGTAGAATTACAATTTATTTTCATCCACTATTTTGCTTTGTACTCTTTACTATAATATAAGGTTTTTCTTATGGCTGGCCTTTCTATAGTTCACCAAACGTTCAGCTAGGCTCCACAAGGCATTAAAAGAGTTGGAAGACCCAGACCTACATGACTGAGGATTATGAAGCGCAAAGTAGGAGATAATGAATGGAGAAGTATTGAATTAAAAACTCTAGATAGAGGCTACTGGCGAAATCTAACCGAAGTCCTTTGCGTCAATAGGCGTAGGAGGAGATGATGACGATGATGAAGGAAAATTATTTGAAAACATGACATTGGGAAAAAATATCAAGAGATCTAATCAGCAGATTGGGATGGGAAGATAGATCAGTAACGTAAAAAGCTAATATATACAACCA
>NC_090726.1:50988755-50991255 GCF_036898095.1 Palaemon carinicauda | reverse complement strand
GCACATATTATTAGGGACTCCCAGAACAACGTGTAAGCCATACCTTTTACCTCTCGTGATTAATTATTTTAAAGGTCGCTCATGAATGGCAGAGGCAAGGGTCAGGACAATGCCCTTGAGACTGACCATATATACATACGATCAATGACCTAGCCCCCCTCTTCATCAAACGAAGACCAGGGAGGGCTAGGATATGGCTACTGATGACTCAGCTCTCCCAAACCCTCCATCCCTAGCTTACAATGATGATGAGGTTGCAGACCTACTAGAAACTATCGATCTTGATCGAGTCTTGAACTCCAGTCCAACAGATTGTCAGGCAGGAACGTTTCCAGTAGACTACCACAACCTTAAAATTCATGTCTTAAAGTTGAAAATAAATAGGGTGATATGTTTTGAACGTATTAACAATGAAATATTTCAAATGCAGATTGCATAATATCAGGTCTTCTAACTTTAAACAAATGCCAACAGTTTAAAGGTGTTATTCGCCTGCCAGTTCTTCCAGAATTAGGATACGTGGAAGTCAAGCTGATGCTTTACCTGCAGTAATTGAACAACTATAAAAATAACCACAGTCAATTCATATTTGTAGTAATTCCCGAAACCTTGCGATACCTATACATGTTTTAGTCCAAGTCGTAACTCTAATTTCCCCAAGCTTTGCAGGTCTAGTGTGCATAATAGAAGACATTAATTCATAACAGAAATCTAAAATGTCATAGGTTTCTTAACTTGATATTTTATGTATCAGATGTTTCGATATTGTGGAATAATAAATGAACGAATTACTGACGTTCACACATGAAAACTGACGTTGGCATTGCTGTGTATGTTTGAATAAATTAGAATTCTCTAAAATATTATCAAAGCTTGTTCTTTTCAATTGTCCCGTAATCAAGGGCATTAACTTCAATACAATCTCCAGCAAGACGACACATTCACTGAATCCCTTCGCCTCCCGGATTCTATCATAGTTACCCTTCAAAACACTGACCTCCATCATAACTAGATAGGTTATATTCCTACCGGGTTTCGGTGCATTGCGGCCATATGTACCACTCCACTATTTGAGTACTCTTAATAAACACTTTTTGTATCCTGGTGGGAAATGGGGGTCAGTCAAGCTTCAGAAAAGAATACATATACAAAATGATTTGACCTTTTCTCGAAAATATTCAGGAAGGACAAAACACAAGAAATTAAGACTACAAAAATCACCAAACTTATTTGAAGCTCGAAACTTTCTATTTATATTTCAGCCAAAGTCACAGGATTTTAGTAAAAGCAGAAAATAAAATTATGAAAAATTGTTAATAATAATAATAATAATAATAATAATAATAATTCATAGCAATAGTATCTTAGATAGACATATTACTAGATATATGCTAATAAGGTAATATAAATCTTTCTTTCGTACTAATTTCACACTACATCACTAAAGAAATCTTTCCCCTTCCATCGAAATGTTAATTTAATCCAATCACAAATAATTAAACTTTTTTTTTGGATTTCGCTTAAAATTTGAAATTAGAAAAAGACATTTCAATCAACACTACAGAGTTTCTAAATGTTTATCTAGACACAAATCAGAGGCTTTTTTTCATGATCTTCACTAAAGTTTATTGACTAAAATCTAACGAGTGTTGCTGTGGTCAGTGTCAGTGTTCGTAAGCTTAGTGATATATATATATTTCATAAGGCAGAATTCCGTCTGGAATCATCTTTCTTCGTCACGTCTAACATTTCTGAGTTTGCTTAATTGTGTTGCTTGAAGAAGAGTTTGTCTGTATTTGCATAATAGTTATGTCATGATTTAAAAAGTTTTATTTCTATAGATGATCACATTCTTGATTAAGTTGTATTTGATTGCTCACTATCAAAAAAAAAAAAAAAAACAATCTGAATGATTCTTATATTGAATACTGTATTTTCATGTATACAAAAATCTTTATTTTCAAAATAAATCTAAATTATTTTTTTGATAATAGTTAAAAAAAAAAAAAATTCAGCTAAAACTTAATTTATTGTAACATTCTTGACAAAGCTGTATTTGATTGCTCACGATCAAATTATTATTTTTTTTTCGAGTGATTCTTATATTGAGTATTGTCCAAATAAATTCAATTATTGTTGACACTATTTTTAAAAATGTCTTCAGTTAACAATATATTCAGTGAAGATTCTTTCAACTTCGAATATTCTTTCTTTATAATCCACTCTTTAAGCAAACTCTCCTCCTGTCTTTAAGATCTCTTATTAGATACCAGACGATGTACTATCCCATTTTGCCATTCTAAGAGCTGACAGGATGACGCATGCGCCCTTAGATTCTGTGCTATAAAAGCCAGTGCACTTTTTAAACACTCTCAGTTGCCAGTGAACAGGATCAGAGTCAACACGCCAGAGCTCCAAGGTGTTAGGTAGGGGCAGAGGGTTTGTTTTTGGGTTCCAGAGCCGACTCGTCTTGGCAAGAGTCTTGACACTTGCACCTCAG
>NC_090726.1:50961255-50971255 GCF_036898095.1 Palaemon carinicauda | reverse complement strand
GGGTGAAGTCAAGGTGTGGTAGACACAGCAAGGGCTCAAAAGCAGAGTGCTGATTGACAAACACGCTGTCTGAGAGGGGCTCTGAGTCAGGCAAGCTGTTTGGCCGCTCTAAGGCCGGGTCCAAAGAGTCCAGAACTACATGCTGATTGGCTGATTGACTCGACGGGAGAGTTCCAGTCACAGGCAAACTGTTGGGTTGCTCATTGCCGTCGCCACCATTGTTGTTACGAGGATGATTGGAGATGTTCCTTCAGCAGAGGGAAGGAGATACATCTCTTAGGTCGTGTTCAGGTTAGGTCTCTCTTGTTGGATAAGCAGGCCCTACAGGATCCTATGTCTCCTGCCATCTGAGCACTGCCGATGATCTTTTCATTTCTTATGATGCTCTCTGGAACCAAGCTCTTGTCGTAAGCAAGGAGCTGGTGGTTCTTAATGGCTCCCTGTTGAACGTGGCAGGACAATCTTTTGTAGAGTCTCATCGTTGTCATTCCAATGTAACGGCCTGGACATCCATAGACTGGGTATTCAATATAGAGGTAGAAGTGGTACCAACAATTATAGGAGCACTAGGGACCGTATCTAAGTTACTGAAAAGAACTCTCGAGGAGGTAAGAGCCGATATAGCCCAAGGTTTGGTGCAAAAGACCTTGCTACTTGAAACAGCAGATATAATGAGGAAAGTGATGGACTCCTAAAGGGAGCTGGATGCAACCCGAAACACCACACTGTGAACCACCAGTCTCTGTAGACTGTGACTAACAAAAAACAAATATAGAATAATATTGAAGATTCTATGAGATAATAATAATAATAATAATAATAATAATAATAATAATAATAATAATAATAATAATAATAATAATAATAATAACAAATAAAAAAAGGACGAATAACAAAGCTTTCTTTTGTAGATTTTTCAAAACGTTTTTTTTTTTTTGAAAAATATATAATTCTTCAGTATTCAAGTGTTATTCTCCCCTTAAAAAGAAATATAAATTCTAAATTTTTATTTTCTGACGAATAGAACAGACGTCCTTGACAACTGTAGAAGAATGTATTTTTATGGAAAAAAAAAAGTGACCATAAAGATTTCTATAGACAGAATTTTCCAGTGTTATGTTACTTCATTTGATGATTATAATAATAATAATAATAATAATAATAATAATAATAATAATAATAATAATAACAAGCTTAGGAACAATATCTATATAATAATAATAATAATAATAATAATAATAATAATAATAATAATAATAAAGATTTCTATAGACAGAATTTTCCAGTGTTATGTTACTTCATTTGATAATAATAATAATAATAATAATAATAATAATAATAATAATAATAATAATAATAACAAGCTTAGGAACAATATCTATATAATAATAATGATAATAATAATGATAATAATAATAATAATAATAATAGTAATAATAATAATGATAATAATAATAATAGTAATAATAATTATAAATATCAATGGAATTTAAGACCTAATATTATCCAATATATTAAACCATACTACTACTACTACTACTACTACTACTACTACTACTACTACTACTACTACTACTACTACCACCGTAGTAATAATAATGACAATAACAACAATTATACTTATAACATTACTTTTTGAGCTTTCAATGTAAGGATTATTATGCTAAAACGCTCCAGATAAATCTGAAATTCACCGAGAATATTTAAGAGCAAAGGCAATAAGCCAATATTATAGTGTCCTAAATTTACGAGCGCGCCTTTATGCTTGCAGGAAGAGTAATTATTTATCTTATGCACACACCATTAAATTGACCATTTGTTTCTAAGCCTTACTAAGTATTACGAGAATGAAGTAATGGAAGAGGTGATATTTATCTTCCTTGAATTTAGCGAGGTTATATTTACAGATTTTTTTTTTAAATCTATGCCGTAAACAAAATTTATTGTCTTGCTTTTTGAGATGGATGGTTAAAAAAATATTAATTTTATTGCTTTAGATATATCTACATGGAGGACCACATACATACACATGCACACATACGCACGTATTGCGTTTGTTTAGTTCTGTGAAAAGAATGAAGGATTAGCCAGCAAAAATAGAGAAAAAGAGATATAAATTAGTTAGGAGGTAGGACGAGAGAGGCTTAAAACGAGATGTATACAATAATAAAATTATCATAAGAAAGGAAGGGGTCTTATATCTCTAAGATAAAAGTTACCAGTGCAATTTGTGTACAAGGGTTCGAACGAGTTGCTGATGAGCCCTCTGTATCGTTATACGAAGCAGAAAAAAAGCGAAAAAAATAGATTTGTTTTAAGAGGAAGACTTAAAACGAGCATAATAGTTGAGTAAAATCAACATTAAAATGGAAGGGATATAATTTCTTTGTAAGATGCAAGTTGACTGTGTAGTGAGTTTATGAAGATTCTAATGAGCTGCTAATAAGCCCTTGGTATCGTTATACAAAGCAGCATAATATTATTGTGGAATGTTTTGTGCATACGGAGTTTATCAAAGTTTCATCCGTTGTTGCAAGAAAGTGACCCGAAGTATAAAAAAGGCTTAGGAAAGGGAATGCCTGTAATAGCACAACCCCCTCTTACTCTAAAGGTTAATAAAGGTGTCCTTTTTACTCAATACCCTAGCCTGTTCATAGAGGTTAATCAAGGATGGGATAAACGGCGTGAACGACGTATTGGAAAGGAAAGCCCTTATACAGGATGAGTATCCATATGGCAAGAAATTGGTGAATGGTGCAAGGTGTGAATGATGGTGGAAGCGTAACATTGCAACAAGAAAGGGGCAAATGGTGCAAGGTGTGAATCATGGTGGAAGCGTAACAGTGAATGGTGGAGGAAGTGTAACCACGCGACAAGAAAAGGGTGAATGGTGTAATGAGTAAATGATGGTGGAAGATTAACACTCTAACAAAAGGTCAAAAGGTACAAGGTGTCAATTATGGTGAAAGGGTGACAGTGAATGACGGGGGAAGCATAAAGGTGCGGCAAGAAGAAGAACAATTTGTGCAAGATGTAAATGCTGGTGGAAGTGTCACAGTGCAACAAGATCGGGGTGAATGGCGAGGTGTGAATGATGGGGAAAGCATAACAGTGAATGATGGTGGAAACTTAATGGTGCGAAAAGAAAGGGGCGAATAGCACAAGGTGTGAATGATGGTGAAAGCGTAACGGTGCGACAAGAAAGGGGTAAATAGTTCAAGGTGTGAATGATGGAATTAGTTCGTCGACTATATTAGGTCTAGATCATTTTAAAAATAAAATTAAGTTCTCATCCCAGAAAAATTATTATACATCAGGTGATTTACAACATCCTGGAAGCCATTAATAGGAGGAAAAAACATGCAAGTGTTAATGATTATGACATGAGGGCCAATATTATTATTATTATTATTATTATTATTATTATTATTATTATTATTATTTACTAAGCTACAACCCTAGTAGGAAAAGCATGATGCTATAAGCCCAGGGGCTCCAACAGGGAAAATAGCACTGTGAGCAAAGAAAACAAGAAAAATAAAATATCCTAATTACAGTAACAACATTAAAATAAATATTTCCTAACTAAACTATAAAAAGTTGAACAAAACAAGAGGAAGAGAAATAAGATAGTGTGCATGAGTGTACCCTCAAGCAAGAGAACTCTAACCCAAGACTGTGGAAGACCATGGTAGAGAGGCAAAATTGATAATGCAATATGTAGATTTTTAAGGATTTATCCTCACAAATATCAGGTTTAGCCTTGAGTAATAGACCAAGCACCTGTTTTCAATGCGACTGTACTTCATTAAATGAAAACTTTGCCTCTGAAAGAATTTTTGAAAGCACTGGTATCGTGTTGCATTGGTTGGCTGTTAACATCCACAAGAAGAGGGTTAGTGCTTGAAATACTACTACTACTACTACTACTACTACTACTACTACTACTACCACCACCATTAATAATGATAATAATAATTTGGTAGTAGACCGTCTCTCAGGTATGTTTCATTGAAAATGACGGTTACCTCAGTGGCATTCACCTTGTAGTAGAGCTTTTCTATAGCTCGTATTTTCTTTCTTTCATTAGTACAGCATTTCGTCAGTAACTGTGCTATGTTTGTCATCAGTAAGGGGGAGTAAAATACATAAAAACAAATCTATAATTCAACAAATATAGAATTTTGCTATGTGTTTTGCTCCATCTTAATGATGGCAAAAATACCACAGTTACTGTGGAATGCAGTATTGATGAATGAAGGATTATAAGAGAAATAAAAAAAGCTCAACTACTAGATAAATACCACCGAGGCATTAATCACTTCTAATGAAATAATAATAATAATAATAATAATAATAATAATAATAATAATAATAATAATAATAATAATAATGATAATGATATCAAAGTATCTTCGATGTTTTTCATCAGCTTCCTTTTGGCATCCTGATCTACTAAATCCTTCTCCAGACAAGGCAATCCTACTCTCTGGAGGTTCAACAGGAAAGAAAATAATCCTTCCTGTTATTCCCAGGAAGGAAGATTACTGAGCAAATGAATAAATGGTATTTTGACTCAGAATATTTTTCTGCGAATAACATAGAGCTGGGTGTATGCAACCCGGTTGCCAAACACAAACACACATATATACACCCACTATATATATATATATATATATATATATATATATATATATATATATATAAAAATATATATATATATATATATATATATATATATATATATATATATATATATATATATATATATATATATACACACATATATATATATATACAGTATATATATATATATATATATATATATATATATATATATATATATATATGTATATATATATATATATATATATATATACATATATATATTGTGGGTGTATTTATGTGTGTGTTTGTGTGTAACAAGCTGTTTGCACACACCCAAACCGGTGTGCAAACACGTCACACACACAAACACATACATATATACATTCACAATATATATATATATATATATATATATATATATATATATATATAATATATATAGTGTATATATATATATTTATATATATATGTATATATATATATATATATATATATATATATATATATATATATATATATATACACATATGTATGGCTTGCTTTAGAAGTGGGTATTCAACCACTGACCATATCCATGTAATTAACCAGCTAATAGAAAATCAACAAATTATGACAAACCAATATGTAGGGCATTTATAGATTATGAGAAAGCTTCTAATTCTGTCAAAACTTAAGCAGCAATGAAAGACCCTCAAAGACAAGGAATAGATGAATCTTATATTAGAACACTTGAAGATATCTATATGGGAAGTATAACAATACTGAAACTACATAAAGATTGAGAAAAGAGTTGCACTGGGAGATCCAATCTCTCCTAAATTATTATACGCATGCCTAGAAGTTTTTAAGAATTTAAGACTGGGAAATAACATTAATGGGGAATACCTTAACAACTTAATATTTCCAAATGACATACTTTAGTTATGTTTAGTGAATCATAGGAGGAATTGCAAGATGATAGAAGATATGAATAAAGAAAGCATTGGAGATTGTAAGAACATCATCATATGCTCCAAGGCCTTTGCTAAAGCCAAATTGTAAATTATGGAACAGATGATTAGCTTCAGTATACCTATTCAAGATTTTTGCTAAAAGACGTTTAAAAACTTTAGATAATATGGGCGTTATGGATATTAGGTGGTAATCAGCAGGGTTAGAGTTACCACAAACATATTTACCTAATAGAGTAATATTACCAATTCTCCAATGAATGTAAAAAGAATCTCTTGTTAACTTAGAGAAAATAACAGGCAACGCAGGGGCTAAGAATTCAACGATGTTTAATGAAACCAAAGGAAAAATACCATTTGGATCTACACCTCCATAAGCCTCAAGGTTCATCAAGAGTGGTTCAATTTCACGAAACCAATAGCTCCACTTGTTAGTTTGGCTTTAGGAAAAGTGGTATGAAGAAGATCTAATTTCTCATTATTCTGCTTATTGTCAATCACATCAGGCAAAAGGGCTGCCTTTTCCTTTGGACAGTGAGTGACATAGCCATCAGGTTTAAGTAAAGGAAGAACTGTTAAGTCCACACCAAAGAGTGCATATCTACGGGTAGCCTACAACTTATGTTCCTGGATTATACCAGAAAGGTTTATCTTCATGGTTAAATTATATTAAATTTTCAGTTGAAGTATAAACTCTGAGCAACATTTGTTAGCTGAGTATAGTTATTCCGAGTAAAATCTGATGTGTTACTCTCTCAAAGATGATAGTCCTGCTTCTCCAAATAAGCACGTCTGCAATCATCATCGAACTAGGGTATGTCTTTCACTCAGTATTTCAGCACACAAGATGGGATGCGTCTATAAATTACATTGACCAGATTCTCATTCAAGAGAACAACACGCTCAACACTTACACAATTATTACAAATTGAAATTTAAAAGATCACTCAAAAGCAGTTACAAATTACGTCACATAAAACTGAAAGGAATGGAAATAGTGGAAATAAATTAGGTCCAGTGGCACTAAAAGGGTTAACTTACATAATTCTTCTATCTTCAATTCTTCTGTTATCTTAAATATTTATCTAATAAATTCCTATTTTAATTCATGACGCTATGGTCACATACTTCCAACAGACCTCTTAATAAGAAATCTATATCCTTTCACGTAAGATTGATGGACTGATTGATTTGGAATTTTCTGGCATCCTGACATCGAAGGTCATTGACGCCGATTGTACAGAACACAGACAAAATCAATTTAAAAGATACCCATTAATATGGATAGACTAACCTTGAAGTAAAATAAAAAAAAGTAAATGAATAAACATTTACATATTTTATTATCTTTCTAAAAAATAAGAACATTAAATTATACTTATAAAAGGTCTACCAGTCATCTCGAAATAGTTTATGTGAATTATCACGGCAGGCATAGAGTTCTGTATAGCTCATTGGAGTATTTTTTTTTTTTTTTTTTTTTTTTTTGATAATTACAGATCTACAATTCCAGTAGGAGTCCATTTCCGCCATTGTGATCTCAGTTGGAACAAATAAAAATTGGAACTAACAATAAGTCTTTGTTTCATCTCTGTTGTGATGAAAATTACTATTAATTGCCAAACAGGAATGAATGGTTATTTATTGTTTTTGAGGACAAAAACGATATTGTATTGTCGCATACAAAGAAATTCTAAATCACAAGAGTAATAGTTAATCACTATTTTTGAAAAGTGTCCATTAAATTATTAATTATAAATATTATTATGTTGAACACTAGTGTACGCGACCAGTCTGAAATGACGGCTAAATACTTAGATAGATATGAACAAACGCACACACACATAGACAACCCTCCCCTCATTTCCAAACTACAACACGGAAGTTTCGGCAATTTGTGGGAGATTGTTGATTCAGAGTGTACCTCTCGGGGTACACCTTCTCACCTGGGTATGACTATACCCTCTCCGCCTACCCGAGGGATGGGGAGAGTTCAAGTAATTAAACGTTTGGCTATATATATATATATATATATATATATATATATATATATATATATATATATATATATATATATATATATATATAATCAAACACTTGCTCTTTATTATATAGGGGAGATAATAAGAGTAGTTGTCAAACGTAGCCTCTGATTGTAAAATGTATAATTATTCAATTAGATATAAATATTATCCCAATAACTTCCACTGGAGAAATGAAGTGTACTATTATCATTACTACATATGATGTGTAACTAAAGTGAAGTGTATCCCTTTAATCTATATGGGAGAAGTTAATTGAAACGAATTATCGTAGCCCTTATAAGTGAAGCGTGTAATTCCCATCAACATAATTAGAGTGAATCTTCTTAGTCACCAGAAGGAGAAGAGAAGTGGCATATTATCATTAATTGAAATGTATAGTCGTAACCATGATAAGTGAAGTGTATTGTTACCATTATTATTATTATTATTATTATTATTATTAATTGCCATGCTACAACCCTAGTTGGAAAAAACAGAATGCTATAAGCCCAGGGGATCCAACATGAAAATAGCCCAGTGAGGAAAGGAAACAAGGAAAAAATAAATATTTTAAGATTAATATTGAAATAAATGTCTCCTATATAAACTAAAAAAAACTTTAATAAGACAAGAGGAAGAGAAATTAGATAGAATAATGTGCCCGAGTGTACCCTCAAGCAAGAGAACTCTAACCCAAGATAGTGGAAGACCATGGTACAGAGGTTATGACACTACCCAAGACTAGAGAGTGATGGTTTGATTTTGGAGTGTCCTTCTCCTAGAGGAGCTACTTACCATAGCTAAAGAGTCTCTTTTACCCTTACCAAGAGGAAAAAAAGCCACTGAACAATTACAGTGCATTAGTTAACCCCTTTGGTGGAGAAGAATTGTTTGGTAATCTCAGTGTTGTCAGGTGTATGAGGACAGAGGAGAATCTGTAAAGACTATGCCAGACTATTCGGTGTATGTGTAGGCAAAGGGAAAGTGAACCGTAACCAGAGAGAAATATCTAACGTAGTACTGTCTGGCTAGACAAAAGACCCCATAACTCTCTAGCGGTAGTATATCAACGGGTGGCTGGTGCCATCATAAGTGAAGTGTCGTATTGCCATCAACATAAGAGAAGTGTATTATTGCAACCATCACATGTGTATGGAGTACTGCCATTAACAAATTCAAGTGTATCGTTGTAACTATCATAGGTGATGTGTAATATTGCCATCAACATAAGAGAAGCATCATTGCAAGGATCATATGTGCAATGTATCAAATTGACCACTCCAAGTGTAACATTGTCAATACTTGAATTAGGTGTATATTTGTAACTTCCATTTGTCAAAAAGTAATGTACCCACTACATGTTGCACCTACCATCACTGTATCCAGTAAACATATACTCTACAGTTCTACAGTATTAAAAATAACTGCTAATTCGCCATTGGAAGAAAATTATTGCAAATATCACATGCAAAGTATAACGATGATTAATAATTCAACTGCAGGATATTAGTTTTGAAATGACCAACGCCGTACGTAGAAATTGATACTTAAAGCAATTGCAATTAGTAATGAAAGCGTAAACTACCTTCATGTAATGATGTATGTAATAGGTGATCATAAACCTGGCTCATATATACATCGTCCCCTAGACGATCCTCCCCTATATAATAAAAAACAAGTATCTGGCTATATATATATATATATATATATATATATATTATATATATATATATATATATATATATGTATATATATATATATATATATATATATATATATAATATACATATATATAATATATATATATATATATATATATATATATATATATATATATATATATATATATATATATATATATATTTCCTGTCACCCTGAGTGGCATCACAAAACGTATGGATACTCGGTTTCTCCCGGTGCCTTGGGTAGGGGAGAGAAGAAGAGGTCACACCCTGGAGAGAAGGAGCACCCCCGTGAGGAACACTCGACACGGAAATTACAATCTCCCATAAATTGCCAAACCAGTGGGCTGTAGTTACGAAAGGGGAAAGGGGTGGGAAGGGTTGAATGTGTATGTGTACATATCTATCTAAATATCTAGCCGTCATTTTTGACGGGTTGCATACACTAGTACATACATAAATGCATACATATGTACATACATACACTGACAGAGCACAATAGCTCGCCTCCTCGACTCTCAAACGAAACAGAATCACATTGACGTTATATTGACATTGGAAGTGAGTTCGCCCGCATAGAGACTCACAATCGTGGGTCAAGTGTGGCTGGCAAACTCATCCCATAATATAGTGGCCTATTGGAAACATCCCTGCCTGGTGTTCTGCTGGGCAGGAGATCGAGTCACACTCAAATTTAAATAGTTTCTTGTAGTATCTACAACCTCGCCACCCTTGT
>NC_090726.1:50953755-50956255 GCF_036898095.1 Palaemon carinicauda | reverse complement strand
ATAGTTTACCCATAAAGGACTTGATGACAAAAGCCGACACCCTTATGGACAGCCACTTCATGACCTTCATGACCTCCATCAACGCCTCCACTCCTGACAAAGAGGACGCCTATTCAACGTCAATCGAGGCTGACATGAATGCCGTAGGACATACACGCCTACCCCGTGACGTGCTGAAGCGGCGACAAAGCCACCCACCATCCACCACTCGCTCGCGTCCTAACCAACGAATTCTACAGCCACTTACTGCCTGCCATCGGCTGCAGATTCGGGGCAGCCGCGAAAAAATGTGCCGAAGATTGTCAGTGGCCAAAAAACGTGTAAGTAGGCTATCGCTCGTGATGGTGGCCTCCCGTGTTTGTCGTTCTCTTTAGCCAAGGGAACTCTTCAGGACACGACGTAGTCTGTCTACATCTGCCGACGTCAGCCTGGTAGCTGCCAATGGATCTGCGATACCCACCTACGGTTACGAGAACCTCACATTATCGTTTAGAAACGGTAAATTTAATTGGAAGTTTCTCGTTGCTGATGTCACATTGCCAATCCTCGGTGTGGATTTCTTCTCTCATTTCCACATTCTGGTGGATGTCGCCCACCGACGATTGGTCAACGCAGACTCATACTTGTCGACACCTCTTCAACCAGCCCCCTCCAACCTCGCTCTCCACATCAGAGCACCCACGGATGCCTATGCCCACCTCCTCACGTCGTACCCGGAAGTTTTCCATCCAGAACTTCGCCAAATGCCCACGGCTCCTGCCAGGCACAGTATTTATCGCCATATGAAGACAAGGGACCACCAGTCTTTTCAAAATTCAGATGTCTGGTACCGGAACGATTGGCAGCCACCAAACAGACGTTTGCCGAAATGGAGGAAGTTGGCCTTTGCCAAAAGGCCTCCAGCCCATGGTCGTTCTGAAAAAAGACGGCTCCCTCCGTCCGTGCGGAGATTACAGGCTCCCTCAAGGGCAAGTCAAAGGACCTGAAGTGGGGTCCCCTACAAGAAGCGGCTTTCTCCAATGCAAAGAAGGCCCTATCAACCGCGGCAGCTCTCACTTTTCCTATCCCAAATGCCCCTCTCCTTCTCTCCACCGATGCCAGCGACGCCGCTACTAGTGCAGTACTCGAACAGGTGGTTAATGGCTCGCCCCGCCCATTGGCCTTCTTCAGCAGAAAACTGTCCAAGGCAGAATCGGGTTATTCTACCTTCGATCGCGAATTGCTAGCGGTGCCCTTGGCTGTCCGTCACTTTTGCCATTTCTTAGAAGGTATGCCCTTCGTCATTCGCACAGACCACCTGCCTCTGGTGCACGCCTTCACTCGACAGTCTAATGCCTGGTCCGCCAGTCAACGCCGATATCTCTCCGCCGTGGCTTAATACAATTGCACCCTTCAATACGTTCCTGGGAAAAGGAATCCCGTTGCTGATGCCCTGTCAAGAAACAAGTTGGCCGCCGTTCAACTGGGATTGGATTACAACGCCTTGGCTGAAGCCCAACGACAGGATCCAGAGTATCAAGCATGTAGCACATCCTGCACATCCCTCCGTTGGGAAGACATCCCCCTCGACGACTCCAACACCACCATCCTTTGTGACGTCAATACTGGTAGACTACGACCTTGGATTCCTGATCCCATGTGCCAACAGGTGTTTGATTTCATTCACGGCCTTTCACATCCCTCGAGCCATTCTACTGCACAGCTGCTGAAGACAAAGTTCATTTGGCACGGCATTTCTAAGGATACTAAGGATTGGGTCCACGCCTGTACTTCTTGCCCAACATCCAAAGTACATCGACACACGGATTCAGGAGTTGGCACCATTCCTCAACCTCAGCGTCGTTTTGCCCACATTCACGTCGACGTTGTAGGCCCCCTACCCACATCACAAGGACATCGTTACCTGTTTACCGTCATCGACCGCTCCACTTGTTGGCCTGAAGCCATTCCCATGGAAACTGCAATGTCTGCCTCATGTGCATTTTCCTTACTTTCAGGATGGATTGCAAGATTTGGTATCCCTGAGTATATTACTTCTGACAGGGGTACCACTTTCACCTCTCAATTGTGGACATCATTAGCAAATCTCCTGGGCATCACCCTACATGAGACAACTGCCTACAACCCCGCTTCCAATGGAATGGTTGAACGTTTTAATCGCACCCTCAAAGCAGCTTTGATGTCCCGCTGCAAGGATTCCAACTGGTTTATTCAGCTTCCCTGGGTCCTCCTGGGACTATGGACCACTCCTAAAGATGCCCTCGACGTCCCGGCAGCTGCAATGGTGTATGGCAACCCGCTGGTCGTCCCTGCCTAATTTTTCCTTCTGCAACCTCCTCCGACGATCTCCAGCGCATATGTCACGTCGTGGGAAAATTTACTCCATGCCGACAAACTTACAAGCTCCCAGCAAAGCATCACATACCGACAGACTTTCACTCTGCAACGCACGTCTTTCCTACGCAACGTCACTAGCAAGCCACCGCTAACGCCCCATTAC
>NC_090726.1:50934307-50936807 GCF_036898095.1 Palaemon carinicauda | reverse complement strand
TCCGGTGCCTTAGATGACCGCGATGGTAGCCACAGTAGGGGATTCAGCGTTATGAAGCTTCATCTGTGGTGGATCACGGGGGAGGCTGGGCTGTGGCACCCTAGCAGTACCAGCCGAACTAGGTTGAGTCCCTTGTCAGGCTGGGGGGAACGTAGAGAGGAGAGGTTCCCTTTTTTCTATGTTTCTTTTGTTTGATGTCAGCTACCCCCCCAAACTGGGGGAAGTGCCTTGGTATATGTATGTATGTATGCATATATATATATATATATATATATATATATATATATATATATATATATATAAATATATATATATATATATATATATATATATATATATATATATATATTATATATATATATATATATATATATATATATATATATATATATATATATATATATATATATATATATATACCCCAAAACTGGGGGAAGTGCCTTGGTATATGTATATATATATATATATATATATATATATGTATGTATATATATACGTATGTATATATATATATACACATATATATATATATATATATATATATATATATATATATATATATACATACATACATATACCAATTCACTTCCCCCAGTTTTGGGGGGTAGCTGACATAAAAAAAAGAAACAGAAAAAAGGGGACCTCTCCTCTCTACGTTCCCCCCAGCCTGACAAGGGACTCAACCTAATTCGGCTGGTATATATATATATATATATATATACATATATATATATATATATACATATATATATAAATGTATATATATATATATATATATATATATATATATATATATATATAAATATATATGCAGCTTCTTTGTGATAAATGACACTTATCGTAAGTTACAGGGAGCCAAGTGTCCAGCCATGCGAAGGATCTCTAACCTGGGGGCTGATATCTTCAGCTGCGGAGTCAATAACTCCTATACAAATAAATATATTTAAATGCAATTTTAAAAGATTATTTAGAAATATATAAGCTTTGTTTATGCAAATTTTCATGTTCATACTTGCTATAGGCATGCCCTGGCTGTCACTTTTGTTCATAAATAACGACTTTTAGATAAAAAAAAATGTTGAGAAAGAGCAAACTACTCCTAGAGGTTTACAGCTATCGAAATGAAATTGGCAGGGTTTTATGGGTGTTCTATGAACTACACTAATATAAATTTTCGCATTGATACTTGCTATAGAAAAGTCACAGTAGGTGTTTTTCGATATCCACTGGAGGCCGATTTTTGGCGGCGCCATATATTAATGGAATTTTCAGGGATTTATAAGATGGATATTTACTTTGTCCATATCAATTTTCGTGTTGATATCTGCCATAGAAAAGCCACAGCAAACGTTTATTTCAGTATTTGGATAAATGGTTATTTTTGGAGGTGGAGTTAATGGTTCCTAGAATAATTCACATATCCAAATGAGAATTTCAGGGATTGATGGGAAACATAGTTTGTCAGTTCCTTCATGATAATATCTACAATTGAAAAGACACAGCTATCATGTAGCCTTCTGAAATATGATGTTAAATAGCAACATTACAGTGAACTGCGTGTTAGTGAACGACATCAACGAGGGACAGTGACGAACTCATAGATAATATCTGTCCCGAGTTCAGCTACTACTACTACTACTACTACTACTACTACTACTACTACTACTACTACTACTAACAACAACAACAAAAATAATAATAATAATAATAATAATAATCATAATAATAATAATAATAATAATAATGATAATGGTTTCGATTATATATATATATATATATATATATATATATATATATATATATATATATATGTATATATATATATATATATATATATATATATATATATATATACATATATATATATATATATATATATATATATACATATATATATATATATATATATATATATATATATATATATAAAGAACAGTTATTTTACAACAGACATGGTATCTTTAGGATAAATATGCAATTAGAGGAACTCTAAACCTTTATTAATACCTACCAAACTTTTTCTACCTGCTCAGAAAAAAAACCGCGCATTCCTTGTATATATTTGATAATGAATGCTACGTATTTCACTCTAATTAAAACCTCCTAACATAATGCAAACCATTGGATAAAATCAGATGTTTAAAGTAAACTATATTTTCGGCCCATAAAATAGATTCTTCAAACAAGGGACACTTATTATGCAAGGATTTTCCGCTTAATTCGTCCATGTAATAATGATGCTTGTTTACGAGAAGGGGAACAAGCAGAAAATAGGCGAGGAAAAAGATAGATAAAAAAGGGAGCGATAGTTTATGGAAGAGGGATGAGATAGAAGAGATGAGATAAACGATAGTTCAGAGGAAGAATAAAAATAGCAAAAAGAGAAAATGAGAAAGAGGTTCTTCATTTTTCAACAGATCACATCTTTTCAAAGAAGTCAATATGAGAGAGAGAGAGAGAGAGAGAGAGAGAGAGAGAGAGAGAGAGAGAGAGAGAGAGA
>NC_090726.1:50914307-50929307 GCF_036898095.1 Palaemon carinicauda | reverse complement strand
TTATGTTATTAAGACAAGACAAGCTATAATCCTGGTTGGAAAAGCAGAATGCTACAAGCCCAAGGGCTGGAAAGTAGCTCAGTGAAGAATGGAAATAAGAGACTAGTACACAAATTATATACAATTAGAATATAAATATGTAAAATATTTTATGATCAGTAATAACGTTAAAATATATCAGTTATATAGAAACTATAAACTATAAGTGTTCAATAAAAGATTAGGAATATCCTTTCATGATATGGTCATAGTTAGAATAGAACTTCTGGAATACTGTATAGTACTGCACACACCACGAAAACCAGAAGAGAGAGGATGGCTGACTGATCTGTATATATATATATATATATATATATATATATATATATATACATATATATATATATATATGTATATGCAGTTATATAAATATATATATATGTATATATATATATTTATATAAATATATATATATATATATATATATATATATATATCTAAATACATATATATATATATATATATATATATATATATATATATATATATAAATATATATATATATCTATATATATATATATATATATATATATATACATATATCAATATATACATATATATATTTATACATATATATATATATATATATATGCACACAAACATGCATATATATATATATATATATATATATATATATATATATATATATATATATATATATATATACATATATATATAAATATATATGTATATATATATATATATATATGTACACACAGAAACACGCATAATATATATATATATATATATATATGTATATATAAATACAAATATAAATATATATATATATATATATATATATATATATATATATATATATATATATATATATATATATATATATATATATAACGGATTTTGAGCGAAGCGAAAAATCTATTTTTGGGTGAGATAGCCATGTCGTCCTGATGGAAGTTCCTATAGGGTAGCTTCCTAGGGTATATTACAACTACGGCGATATTCCCAGAGAATTTACCTTAAAGTACCAGAATTCTAACTCCTGGAGCGAGTATCCCTCGTGAAAGGGATATCGCGACATATCAGAGGACGTATTCTAGACACATCACATGGCAATCTACATCCTGGACAGAGATTTCGTCTCGTAGGAGGTGATTGACGAGATACGAATTCGGGAAAGAAAAAGGGGAGCCGCTCCCAAGGCTTCCCTATCCCCCGATTCGTATGCGTGCCTGGCGCCAATCCTGGCGCCATCTGTATTCCTTGTAGCGTACACGAGGTGCTACAGATACTGTATGTAGGGAGGGGTCCTACAGCCCTTTCTTAGAAAGGCAAGGGCGGGTCCATCAGGACGACATGGCTATCTCACCCAAAAATAGATTTTTCGCTTCGCTCAAAATCCGTTTTTTGGGCTCAAGCCATGTCGTCCTGATGGAAGTGTACCAGAGCATTACTGTATCTGTGGATTCTCAGAACGTGCCGTACTCCCCGGAGGTAATTTTTTCCCGGTCGACTAGACCTAGAGACCTAAGATGTTACCGTTATACATCTTTTCATCTAACTATAAACTATGTTAGAGCTTCCTGCCCCCTACAGGGAAGAGTCCTACTAGACTCTGGAAAGTCTCGAAGAGTACATATATCTATGTATGAATACCAGGCAAGCTAATATAGTGGTCTCGCCCTATATTAAGTAAAGCATAGTTTGTATAGAACCACTGCGTCAATATATATTGACCAGTAATCCGCACAATACTTGTATTGGACAAAGGTTTATATCCGCATAGGAAGAAACTAATAAAACTGCCCTCGTCCCTTTATGGGACAGAGTCCTCCCATTAGGGGACTACATAAACCAATGCAACATAGCTTGCATAACAGAATAATTCTATCAGAATTATCCCAGATAAGATACATAGAATCAAAATGCTCAATTATACCAATAAATTGACACAGGTGAAAGAGACGCAAGGTTCTCAAGAACAAGTTTATTGACAGATAATAAACAGACAGGTTAACAACAATTATATATATATATATATAAAAGAGGGTAACCCAAAACTTTAAGTATAAGTATGATAGTAAACAGAACTTGTTTATCTGAAAGAAAAACCATTAAACACCACTTTAATAAGATACCAAGGTATCAAGTCATAAAAGTCTGTATTACAAATCAATCACATTAGCGTTAGAAACGCTCGGCACACATGTCTGAACTTATGCTAGGTTCACCTTTGAAAGAAGGAACAGTCTATATGGGCACTTGGTGCCCTCATTTAGTTTGTAGTACAGTATGTACCTACACACTCACCCTGGACTTAATCGTCCCAATTAAGACCACTGTTCCTCGCAGAGTTAAACAGTAGGGTTAACTACACGACCCACTGCTACCACAGATCTCTTAAGTTCCTCTACTTGCTTCGCATAGTGGCGAAAGAACACCCTGGAAGACTTCCAGCCCGTGTATGAACGGAGATGTTCAAAATCCATACAATTAAAGAAATTTAGGGATGAGGCAACTTTCCTCGGATCGTGACCTGCGGGTGTACTGTCAGGATCCGCTCTGCGAATAAAATATGTGATTTTCGCTCTGAGTTGATTCAGAGATAAATTTGAGCCTGATGTTTCTCCCCTGAATAGTTGACCACCCTTGAAGTCTGAAGTTCTACGAAGATAGACCTTTAGGCATTCTACTGGACATAGAGATGCATCTTCTTTCAGAGGGCAGATTCTCCAGGGACCCCACCTGTTGGTGGGTAACTCATTCTTGGCGAGAAACGTAGGATCCGGAAACAGGTTCAGATCCCCCCCATCCAGGAACTGAACATGACCTGCCTCTCTCGAGAGGGCTACGATCTCACTAACCCTGGCCCCGGACGTGAGTGCAAATAGGAAAATAACTTTTTGCGTCAAATCCTTTAACGCACATTCTTCATTGCTCAACAGGGAGGCGAAATGAAGAACTTTGTCTAAAGACCATGAGATGGGCTTTGGAGGTGCTGAAGGTCTGAGCCTAGCGCAGGCTTTCGGAACTTTATTAAAGATCTCGTTACCTAGGTCGATCTGGAAGGCAAATAAAATGGGTCTCATCAAAGCGGATTTGCACACTGAAATCGTGTTAGCTGCCAACCCTTGGCCATGGAGGTGGATGAAGAAAGATAAGCAGAAGTCTGTTGAGATCTCCTGCGGATTCTTTGCCTTTACAAAGGCCACCCACTTTCTCCAAGATGACTCATATTGCCTTCTAGTCGATTTGCACTTATATTCCTCTAGGAAGTCTATGCTGGCTTTCGAAATCCCGAAACGCTTTCTCACCGCAAGGGCGAGAAAATCATGAGCTGCAGGGTCCGGGTTTTCTGTAATGAAGCGCAGACAGTCGACTTCTGGACTCGCTGGGTCAGAACTGGATGTGGTAGCGGCACGAACTTCAGCTGTAGTTCCAACGCCAAGGGGAACCACATACTGTTCGGCCACTTGTGGGCCACTATTGCCGCTACCCCCTTGAAGGATCTCAGTTTGTTGAGGACCCTCAACAGAAGGTTGTGAGGAGGGAACAGATAAATCCTGGACCATCTGTTCCAGTCGAGGGACATTGCGTCCACTGCTTCCGCTAAGGGGTCCTCGTACGGGGACACGTACAGGGGCAACTTCTTGTTGTCTTTCGTCGCAAAGAGGTCTATTTGTAGTTCTGGGACTTGATTCAGAATGAAGGAGAATGATCCTGCGTCTAAGGACCATTCCGACTCTATCGGTGTGAACCTGGATAGAGCGTCCGCTGTCACATTGCGGACTCCTTGAAGGTGAACTGCCGACAGGTACCACTTCTTCTTTTCCGCCAATCGGAAAATGGCTAACATCACTTGGTTGAGAGGTGGTGACCTCGACCCTTGTCGATTCAAGCATCTCACAACCACCTCGCTGTCCATCACCAATCTTATGTGGATCGAGTGACGCGGGGAGACTTTCTTTAAGGTAAGGAGCACTGCCATAGCTTCTAGAAAGTTTATATGAAAGGTCCTGAATAGCTTGGACCAAGTCCCCTGGACTTTTTTCCGATGAGAGTGACCTCCCCATCCCTCCTTTGAGGCGTCTGAGTGAATCGTCATCGACGGGGAGGTGGCTGAAGAAGAACCGACTTCTTTAGATGTCTGGCTTGGGACCAAGGTCTGAGAAGAGTACGTAGCCGAGGCGGCACTGGTCTTCTCAGGTCTCTTCGCGCGTTTGATGCATACCTTCTCCAAACTCCGGTTGCATCCTTTAGCTGTGCTCTTAGCACTGGGTCTGTCACTGAAGCAAACTGGAGAGAGCCTAGTACCCTCTCCTGTTCGCGTCTTGATATCCTTTCGGAATCTAGAAGTCTCTTGACAGAGCCCGCTATCTCCTTCCTTTTCTTCGTCGGGATGGAGAAACTGTGTGACAAAAGGTCCCAGTGGATTCCCAGCCACTGGAACTTTTGGGATGGAGAAAGTCGAGACTTTTTTCTGTTGATCTTGAATCCTAGGTACTCTAGGAACTGGATCACCTGACTGGAAGCTTGCAAGCATTCGGTTTCGGATGCTGCCCACACCAGCCAGTCGTCCAGGTAGGCTACTACCTGAATTCCCTTTAGGCGTAATTGTTTGAGAGCTGCGCTCGCAAGCTTCGTGAAAATCCTTGGGGCTATGTTTAGCCCGAATGGCATGGCTCTGAAGGCGTACAGTCTCCGTTGTAGCCTGAACCCTAGGTAGGGGGAGAGTCGACGGCTGATTGGAATGTGCCAATAGGCGTCTCACAAGTCTATAGAGACTGAGTATGCCCTCTTGGGCAGTAAGGTCCTTATGTGTTGCAGTGTTAGCATCTTGAATTTGCAATTCACTATGAACTTGTTGAGTGGCGACAAGTCCAGAATGACTCTGAGCTTTTCCGAGTCTTTCTTGGGAACACAAAACAGCCTCCCTTGGAATTTGATGGACTTCATCTTTCGGATCACCTTTTTCTCCAACAGTTCTTGAACGTACTCCTCCAAAACGGGGGTGGAGTGTTGGAAAAACCGAAGGCACGGGGGTGGAGTGCTGTACCAGCTCCAGCCCAGTCCATTCTTGAGTAGGCTTTGGGCCCAGGGATCGAAGGTCCACCGATCCCGAAATTTCAGAAGTCTCCCTCCTACCGGTATCGTTTCACTTGGACTGCCGTCCTGAGGTCTTGCCTCCCTGACCACGACCACCTCTGAATCCCCTTCCCCTTGAGGGGCGCCTAGACGAGCCTCTGGCTGCTCCTCTAGGTTTTGCACGAAAGGAAGAAGACTGTCCTTCGAACGTTGGGGTGAATGTGGTTGACTGACCTGGCACAGCCTGGGGTACCCACTGAAAAGTAGTCGGGGTTTGTGCCACCATCTGGGGCACTGGAGGCAATGGCAATTGCAGTTGCTGTTGCTGTCTATAAGGCTTGGCTGGCCGAGACGGTAGCCTAGTCCTCATATTCTTCCTCTTTGGTTGAGGACCCTCATCCGGGGAAGATTTTCTTTTGATAGCCAGGCCCCACTTCTGGAGAAGGTTTCTATTCTCCACGGCGGCCTTATCAACAACCTCTTTGACCACATCGGTAGGGAAAAGGTCTTTTCCCCAAATGTTGGAGGAGATTAACTTCCTTGGCTCGTGTCTCACCGAAGCCCCGGTGAACACGAACAACCTGCAAGCTCTCCTTGCCTTGACGAAGCCATAAAGGTCCTTCGTCACTGTGGCTAGGTGAGACTTAGCCACTACCATGAACATTTCATGGACCTTGGGGTCACTTGCCATCGTCTCAAGAGTAGTCTGATGAGACATTGAGGCAGCCAGTCTTTCTTTTGTCTCGAACTCTCTTCGTAAAAGAGATTCGGACAGCTTGGGGAGGTCCTCGCCGAATTGCCGTCCGGCAATATCAGCCTCCAACTTTCCCACTGAGAATGTCAGATGGACATCCTTCCAGTCTTTGTGGTCCATAGGCAGGGCCAGCGACAAGGGTTTACACTCCTCCAGGGAGGGGCAAGGCTTGCCGGCCTCGACTGCCTTTAGGACAGCCGCAAACCCTTTCTGTAAAAAGGGGAAGGCTCTATCAGGAGAGGACACAAAAGAAGGGAGCTTCTTGCTCAATGCAGCTACCTTCGAGTTAGAGAAGCCCCTCTCTTTCATCGAGGATGAAAGTAGGGCTTGAGCCTTAGCGTGGTCCATAATAATGACCTCCTTCGGCTCTGTCTCCTCCCTTGAAGCTGGTTCTTTTCTCAGCCGGACATAGCAGTCCGGATATGATGCCTTGCTGGGCCAGAATTCTACTTCCTCTAGGGGAACTGAGCCCAGCTTATCCGAGATGACGATCTTTCCAGTCGTCATCGGCATGTGCTCAGCATACCTCCATGGGTTAGCATCTGAGCATATGGGAAGGTCTTTCACATTGAGCCTTTTCCGGGGCCCATGTGATTCTGCCAGGGACTGCATACGCAGTTCCATTGCAGCCGCCTTCTCCTGATTCTCCTTCTGCATTTGTTGGATCATTCCAACAATCGAAGAGAGGGCCTGTCCCAGTTCTACTGGGAGACCAGCCGATGTTGAGGGGATAGGCTCCAGCATCTGAACCGGAGTAGCCGACACCTCGTCGACCACATCCTCTATGACATCCGGGGTTTGAACTTCATCCTGACCTTCTGCCAGGAGGTCTTCTTCCAAACGTTCGTCCAGGTCAGACATCCTGTCATCCAACTGGATGTCTTGCATCGCAACTGCGACTTCCACGTCCACCTGGACTTGATCTTGAGGGATCTCCTCTTGAGGCTGGGGAATCACTGCATCAGCTGATGCCTGGGGAAAAAGATACGCCCTCATCTTCTCACTTGGAAGATAAGGGCCAGAGGTGTTCTTCTTGAAGCCCCTTACCCAAGTACGAAGCTTTTCCCTTGCTATATCCCTTGATTCCGCCGTTCTAGGAGAATCAAAAGCCTCAGTAATCAGGTTAGTGCATACAGTACATACCTGAGGGTCCCAATACTGGAGATCATCCTTGGAGACAGCGCATGCTGCGTGTCTCCTACAACACTCATGTCCGCAGAGGTTCTTGCTGCGGACATTGCAGAAAACATTTCCGCACTTCGGAGGGTCCTCCTGTAAAGAGAAGAAATTTCCATGAGTATCAAGTGAACTATGTATCACTGGATATGCATATTATAGCATAACAATTCATAAAGGAAAGACACACACTTGTGTTTCCCTCACAACCCATTGTTGCTGCCTTCCAGATAATAAAATCAAAATGGTTTATCTCTTCTAGAGTAACCAATGCAAGGTTTCCAGAGGAAACAGGTGGAGCTCACACCTAAGCAATGATTTTAAAATCCTGGATAATAGACAGGGAAGAACTCAGCTTCCTATCTGAGGGCAACAGCAAAGGGTTGTGCAAGAAAACACAATAGTGTTAGAAGATACAGTGCTGTACCAAAACCTTTACTATAGTTTTCTTCTTACTGTATATGCTATACAGAAGAATACTAGTACAGTATAAGGGGGATGTGTGCCGGCCTGCCTTTGCCGGCCGGCACACACCACAACTAGCTTTAAAGTATACTACTTAACAGCTATAGGGCGGCAGCACTCTGGTTCAAATGCCTGTGCCGGTCGGCAGCTACTGCCGGCCGGTAACAGCCAGTGTTGGCCGGCAATGGCTGCCGGCCAGCAACTACACAAGGTAGTACCCAGCTGCCGGCCACACTCTTGGTGACCGGCAGACAAGGGCTGACATAAGCCGGCCGGCAAAGGTACAAGACCGATGCCAGCCGGCAGCAAAAGAACCAGAGAACTACACCTGCCCGGCTGCCGGCCTCATAGGCCGGCAGCCGGGACAGGTACAGCACTAGAAGAAAATAGAATGGATGCCGGGATAAGAGTGTACACAACCTCCAAGCCCGGCAACCGAAAGAGTGCATATAAGGAAGGGGAGAAACTAATTCAGGCTTCCTTGACCAATGCCGTCCGGCTCTGCCGGCAGGCATGGATGAGGGACCAAGAGAGGTCCGGGCAGCACTCGAAAACATAAGACCCTTGCCGGCCAGCAGCTCTGCCGGCCGGCAATGGGCTGAGTCAATTCCACATCCCAACCTATACTAGGTCCAGAAGTAGAACGACGTACAGTACAGTAAGACCCCTGCCGGCCAGCTCTGCCGGCCGGCAAGGTACAGTACAGTAATGGCTAGGCCATTACGGAGATAGAGGGGGAAGGGACAAGAGGGTCCTGCCAACCTTGCTTTAGTGACAGATCACCCGCAGCCAAGAAACTTATCTTAGCCTAAGGGAGATCTAAGGGTAAAGGCCAGCAATACTTGCCAGCTTCCAGAGCACCAAAGCAAGGAAGGCGTTGCTACTCCCAAGGGAAGAACTTATCCTCCCCCGAGAACAGCAACAGGACTTAGTCTGGTCGATCACAAAAGAAGGAATCATAACTACAGAAACCTTCGGTAGTGACCTAAGGGAGCTAAGCTCCCTTTGTATGTGTTAGGTCAGCGAGGGGGACTCTGCCCCAAGCCAGACAACACAGACTCAGACTAAAAACTCTGTTGTTCTGTCCCTCTTGAACCATAACTACAGGAACAGGAAGGTACAGTAACACCCTAGTATAGTTTTATCGAAAATAAATTCGGAAAAAACCACTTAGGGATAAGCCCAAGGCTTAAACAGAGGGAAAGGGATTGCATACCTTCTCCGAAGAAAAGAAAGCAACCGGGGAGTATGATAAAGTATACTAAGGCTCCATAAGCAATTAGCCTAGGCACCAAGAGAATCGATTACCTAATTCACCGAAACTCACACGTATACAATCTTGGAAATATTCCACACAGTCTAAAATGTATAAAATATAGCCTAAAGCTTCAATAAAATTTTAATTACACTCGGAAAAACCAAATTCATGCATGAAGTACTAGGACCAAACGACTAGGCTACATGGCCTAGCGTAGGCCAGAATGGCGAATACTTCGCCAAATAATACTAAGCACGAAAGGAAATCCTATGTAAAGCTAAATAGCTAAAATTTATTAAAGCAAAACAACCAGGAATGTCGCTCTGACTAACTAATTTATACCTAGCGAGCGACAGTGTCCAGGACACCTCTGGTAGGCTACGGCTCTTGTATCAAAGATTAATCCTATTAATCACTCAAAATTTTACCAAGAGCCTACATTTATACATAACAGACACTATACTCAACTTATCAGAGGCCAACGAAGACGAAGAAGCCATGAAAAGCCGAATAAATCCAAGATTTGCGAGAAAAACAGGAAAAAACACCGAGTTGTTAAGCTACGCAAAAAGGAATGCAGATGGCGCCAGGATTGGCGCCAGGCACGCATACGAATCGGGGGATAGGGAAGCCTTGGGAGCGGCTCCCCTTTTTCTTTCCCGAATTCATATCTCGTCAATCACCTCCTACGAGACGGAATCTCTGTCCAGGATGTAGATTGCCATGTGACGTGTCTAGAATACGTCCTCTGATATGTCGCGATATCCCTTTCACGAGGGATACTCGCTCCAGGAGTTAGAATTCTGGTACCTTAAGGTAAATTCTCTGGGAATATCGCCGTAGTTGTAATATACCTTAGGAAGCTACCCTATAGGAACTTCCATCAGGACGACATGGCTTGAGCCCCAAAAAAAATATATATATATACATATATATATATATATATATATATATATATATATATATATATATATATATATATATAAACAGCCACTGACAAGAAGACATATATCATTAATAAAAATAATAAATACATTATTAGAGTGAAATAAGGACATCAAATACACAAACACACTCACTTATGCACACACGTACACAACCATTCATACGTGATTTTCACAAAACCATATGAAATGAAACTTACTTCTAATGGCGATAGGCATATACGAATTAGGCCTAATATAGGTATAGCGTTTGGAAATTAGAATTAACCATATATATTAAAACAAGTTATAATTTTATAGAAAAGTAAAAAAAAAAAAAGAAATTAAAGAAATGTGCATTTCAATAATTAAAATAACTAAAAGTCTGTAATCAATGATGAAAATGGAACGCCGCTTCGAGAATTAAAATTACAATTGAAACTGGAAACTAAATCTATTTTTTTATAATAGAAATTAACCCTCCATTTGAAAACTGCGTTTAAAAACGGAAATGAACAATGCATTGGTAAATTAAAACAAAAGCTGCATTTGAAAAGTCAAGTAAACACAGCATATAAATAAAAAAAAAAAAATGAACGGAGCATTTTAAAATAAAAATGGAAAAGTGAAACTTAATACATCTACTTGAAAATAGAAATGAAAAAATGATACTTAATATCATTTGAAAATAAAATGAAAATAAAACAAACTGAACACAACATTTAAAAAAAAACCCACTGAACGCATTAAAATAAATATAAATGAAATTAAAATTTGGAAATCGAAGTAAAATGGATACTGAACACAGCATTTTGAAAAAAAAATGGACATAGAATTTGAAAATTGAAGTAAAAAGATACTGAATACAGCATTTGAAAAAAAAAAAAAAAAACTGAATGTAGAATTTGAAATCGAAGTATAAAAGATACTGAACACAGCATTTAAAAATGAAAATGAAAAAAAAAGCTGAATGTAGAATTTGAAAATCGAAGTAAAAAGATACTGAATACAGCATTTGAAAAAAAAAAAAAAAAAACTGAATGTAGAATTTGAAATCGAAGTATAAAAGATACTGAACACAGCATTTAAAAATGAAAATGAAAAAAAAGCTGAACGTAGAATTTGAAAATCGAAGTAAAAAAGATACTCAACACAGCATATGAAAATGAAAATGAAAAAAAAAAGCTGAACGTAGAATTTGAAAATCAAAGTAAAAGAGATACTGAACACAGCATTTGAAAAAAAAGCAACAAAAAAACAAAACAACGTAGAATTAAAAAGAAAAAAAGAAAAAAGAAAAACAACGAACACAGCATTTAGAAATGAAAACCACCAAATAAATGGCAAATGACATCGGGGGAGGTCGAGTATTTTAAATGAAGCATTCAGGACTTAATGGAAAAACAAAATTACCTTAAAATCCCGTTAATTGACGTTCCTGGTTTTTCTATTTACGTTCAATGCTCGACGGTTTCTGAAAAGAAAAAGAGAAGAAACAGCTATGAAAAGATAGTTGAGGGAAAGGAAATTCCATTGAATGCTTTTATAATAATAATAATAATAATAATAATAATAATAATAATAATAATAATAATAATAATAATAATAATAATAATAATAATAATAATAATAATAATAATATAGCTATTTTCATCATTGATGGTATCGACGTTGCTGTTAGAAAGTAATGCTGAAATATAAATCATCGTTAAATTCTTCTAATTATTATTATTATTATTATTATTATTATTATTATTATTATTATTATTATTATTATTATTATTATCATTATTATTATTAGCTAAGTTACAATCCTAGTTGGAAAAAATTATTAATATTATTATTATTATTATTATTATTATTATTAGTTAAGTAACAATCCTAGTTGGAAAAAATTATTATTATTATTATTATTATTATTATTATTATTATTATTATTATTATTATTATTATTATTATTAGATAAGCTATATCTCTTGATGAAAAAGCAGGATGCAATAAGTGGAAGGGTTCCAATAAGAAAAACAGCCCAATGAGAGAAGTAAATAAGGAAATAAATGAACTATATATGATAAGTAATGAATAAAGAATATACAGTACCTTAAGAGATAGAATAGGAATGTCATATATAAACTACCTATATGAAGAGAGAATCATTCCATGCAGTCCTAAGACTTATTAATTTCAGCACAAAGATCACAATATTCTCCATATTTATGTCCATTATTGTCTTATTTCCTTGTCTAGAATTAAAAAGTGTTGTGGTAGCCAATGTGGTAACGTCCCTGATTAGTGAATGCCAGATTGGGGTTTGAGTCCCGCTCAAACTTGTTAGTTTCTTTGGTCGCTGCAACCTCACAATCCTTGTGAGCTAAGGATAGGGGGTTTGGGGGAGCCTATAGGTCTATCTGCTGAGTCATCAGCAGCCATTTCCTGGCCCTCCTTGGTCCTAGCTCGGGTGGAGAGGGGCATTGGGTGCTGATCATATGTATATATGGTCAGTCTCTAGGGCATTGTCCTGCTCGATAGGGCAATGTCACTGTCTCCTTAATCTCCCTGTCTAATTACGCTTTGATCATAGAAAATATATACTCCTGAGAGGTAACGCATTACTTTCCAAATATATTTGTAATAAGTTTTTTTTTTTTCATCAGTTATATGCTAAATATTACATTTTATTTCGTAAAAAAGGAGTCCCTTTCACACTTGATCGACAGGTACAACTTCAATATCATCAGCTTTCAGTCATCATTTCCATGAAGAATTTGATTCGCTTCAGAATCTACTTTTATATAATTATGTTTATATGCACCTCATTTATAAGTTATAAATATGACAATTGCTACAAAGCATATTTAATTTTTCAACTTAAAAAGAAAAAAAAATCTTAGACATGCCTCAATTTGCGATATACATTGAGTCGATAAATTCTTATGTGGGTAGAGGTATGTGTTCATTTTAGCATACAATATAGCTTACCATTATTTATCTTTCTTTAAAGGTCGTTCATGAATTACAAGGGCAAGGAACAATGACAATACTCTAGCAGTAAAATACTCTAGAGACTGACCATATATACATATGATTAGCACCCAAACACACTCTTCACCCAAGCTAGGACCGCAGAAGGACAGAGAATGGATACTAATGACTCAGCAGGTAGACTTAATGGCTTCTCTAAATCCCTTCATCCCTAACTCACAAGGATGGTGAGGTTGGAGACACTACAAAAACTATCGAGCGCGAGCGGGATACGAACCCCAGTTTAGCAGATCGCTAGATAGGGACATTTCCAATAGGCTAACACAACCCTACTGAGGACCCAGATGGATACGGCTGATATATATATATATATATAAATATATATATATATATATATATATATATATATATATATATATATATATATATATTCATCTATCTATATAACAATAAATCTATCTATCTATCTATCTATCTATCTCTCTAACTATATTTATATCTAGATCTACATACACACACACATATATATATATATATATATATATATATATATATATATATATATATATATATATATATATATATATATATATATATACCATAACTTCTTAATCTCTACCATTATAATTTTGTTCCTACTCCGTTCTTTTAATTCCAAAACCTAAGCACTTGCGGTAGCATACTGCAAACGTCCCTGTATGACGATCTGTTGCACGGGCGTTCGAGACCCGCTAAAACTCGATAGTTTCGTGCAGTGTCTGCAACCTCGCCATCCTTGTGAGGTAAGGATGGGTGGTTTAGAGCAGCCTGTAGGTCTACCTGCTGAGACATCAGCAGCCATTGCCTGGCCCTCTCTGGTCCTAACTTGAGTGGAAAGGAGGTTAGGGCGCTGAGACTATGTATATATGATCAGTCTCTAGGGTATTTACTGATAAGACAATCATACTGTTCCTTGCCTCTCCCATTCACGAGTCAACTTTGAACTTTGGCTAATTAACCCTTTCAATCTATTGTCCATACCCTTTCTCTCTCTCTCTCTCTCTCTCTCTCTCTCTCTCTCTCTCTCTCTCTCTCTCTCTCTCTCTCTCTCTCTCACGGTTTGCCTTTATGTTGCCGAAGGGAATAGAAACTTTGCCTGGCGAATGGGTCACATCTCTCGCTTGGTTAACCATTACTGGACGGAAATCAATACAGATGGAAGGACGAGGAGGGCCGGTAGTATCTGGTTGCAGCCTTGAATGGAGGGTCGTTTCTTTTACAACGAAAGGATTAGGAGTACTTGTTACTTTAAACTTCTCTCGCAGCAGTGAAAGGGAAAGTTAAATTAATTATGAAAGTTTTTGTTGTATATTGCTAATCTTCTCGTATTAAGTAAAGGAGTAATTTAGAATTATTTGAATAATTACAATGCATTATTAATTTTCATTAAGGCTAATTATTCGCGTCTGCAAGAATAGTAATTGAATCAAAATTTTACGAGGAGAGTAATCATCCTTTTAAAATTTGCTTTGACAAGTGAAATTAAAAGTAAATAGTATTTCTACGAAGCCCGAGACATATCAAATTATCCCCAATTTATAAAATTTCTCTGTTTAATTTAAGGTAATAATAAGATCGGTTAGTGGGCAACTTACATCAGCCATGTTCAATTAGCGGCGAATGCACCATTGAACCTTTCAAAAACATACGTATCAGGTTAAGAAGTTTTCAAACCAATCATAGAATTCATTCGTTATAATGGTCAAATTGGCTTCGTTGGGCTCCCCCACACATAATGCCAACTCTGAGTGAAATTCGCCGAAAACTAGCTCTTCTATATAGTCATTTGGTGATTACATCGTCAAATTTTCCGCTGAATCTGTTCGTGATTATATTATTAGATTTTCGGATGAATCTGTTCGTGATTATATCATCAGATTTTCAACTGGAATTTGTTCGTTACTATATAATCAGACATCCAGCTGAATCTGTTCGTGATTATATCATCCGATTTTTAGATGACTCTGTTCGTGATTATATCATCAGATTTTCGGATGAATCTGTTCGTGATATCATCAGATTTTCGTATGAATCTGTTCGAAATTATATCAAATTTTCAGCTTAATTCGTTTGTGATTATATCATAAGATTTTCAGCTGAATTAATTTCTGATTATATCAACAGATTCTCAGCTGAACCTATTCAGAATTAAATCATCAGCTATTTAGTTGAATCTGTTCGTGATTATATCATCATATTTTCATCTGAATCAGTTTGTAATTATCCTATTTTCAGCAGAATCAGATCATAGTTATATCATCAAATTTTCAGCCGAATCTGTTCGTGGTATTATTATTAGATTTTCAGCTGAATCAGTTCAT
>NC_090726.1:50896565-50899065 GCF_036898095.1 Palaemon carinicauda | reverse complement strand
GAGAGAGAGAGAGAGAGAGAGAGAGAGAGAGAGAGAGAGAGAGAGAGAGAGATTCTCTTTCCGAGAGTTATATCAAATTGATATTAATGTCAGAAGCTCTGTAATAAAAAATTCCTGGAATCTATATGTACATATCTTAAACAATTTTCATTTACCATAATAGTAATATTTTTCATTCACAGCATGAGATATACGCAGTGAATCTATATTATTTTTTCTAATTTTCATCTATATCCATAAAAAACTTTTATCGTTACCTAATGTTAAAATCTTCGCATTTACTTAATATTTCACCAACAGTCATTAACATCGTTTTGAACAACTTTAAAAGAAAAACACACTGTACCGATTTTGATCAAATTAGGTAGTCATGTTGGGTATGACCTAAAGAGGAATTGTCACATCTTGGATGAATTGCACCAAAGTACATGTACGTAGTATTACTTTGAAAATAATAGCAATGTTATTAAATGGCAAATATATATTTTTTTTTCATTTATAAATATTAGGCAAATAACTACAGAACCAAATTTAACGAAATTTGCTAGACATGTAAGGTATGACCTACGGGCAAATCAATTAGATTTTGAAGAAAATACCTCAAACTACAAGTACGCAATGTAATTAAGAGCAAAATGTCTCAGTCTAGAGGCATGCTCTAGACTGAGCACCTTTCTAGTGTCTTATGCAATTATACCTCGATATGGTAGAAGACATTGACGGACAGACACTGAGAAGGAAAGATTATAGTATCATCATGGATCTGTTGGAAGGGTATAACAAAATATAAGAAAAATAATAAACATATGGTAGTAAAAGAGAAAAATATAAGAGAACATTGATATTAAAAGTAATAAAGAAATACAGAAGGATATTGATATCTGAAGTAGAACAGACGAGGTATTTCTTTTCATGTGGGCGTTTGAAGTGGAAGATAAAAACCAGTCACAACCAGAATAATCTATCACAATAAACAAGACACAGCAATGGTAAATCGTATGAATAATACACTAGGAATTTGAGCATTTAGAGGGCTATAGAATATATATAAAAAAAAATGCTGGGATACCTTTTAGATGACAATAAATATCACAGAATCATTATCAAGCGATTAATGTAAATAGCTATTTGATTTACTAACAAAAAAAAAAAAAAAAATCAGAATAAAAAAAAAATATGATTGGAATACGAGGAAAAATTAATAGTTGATTTTTAGATATCATAAAAAAGAAGAATCAATGTCAGTTTGACTTTAGGATTAGAAATAATAAAAACTTGTGTAAAAAGACGTGAAGAAAATTAATATAAAAATATAAAATGAATCAATGTATGAATAAAGAGATATTAAATAAATACTAACCAGAAAGGATTAATTATGAGTCAACTCCATTAAATATCATGAATTTGCAAGCCAAATATATTTTTTATTGCTTTAAGTAAGAATAAAATTCATGCACCAACACTAAAGAAAAGTCATTTAACTTGTTTCTACCAAAAGAGCATTTAAATTTGGAAAATAGCATAATAAAACAACAAGAGTAAAGAATCTTATATTAGTGAATGAAAAGAAGACGATAAAAGAGCTGAAATATACAAGAATAAATCATGGAAAATATGACATAGGACCCCTATATCCTAACAAAAGCCTTAGTAATCCTTTCTATGGTAATCTCCTATCTAAGCTCTTCCTTGTGAATGGGAATCCTAATTCTAAGCTATATAGCGTAAGAAATTCTCATTACTCGGTTACGAGTATACTATTCTTTACCCAGAATGAGAAAAATGAGACCCTCATGTTGTAGGAGAGTTGTGGATAGTATCTAAGGCGGAAAAATTAGATTTATTGGTAATGTATACCCACGTTAAACGCAAAATGAGGCACTGATATGTTGTATATAAAGCATATTACATTTCTTAAAATTATATCTTTAGACTGAATTTCATTTTTGAGTAAAGATAAGTAACATTTTAGGGGATCGTGAGATAATGGTCATTTTGGGCTAGACACGAGATAAGGAAAAGTTTGGGTCATACATAAGAGAAGTAACATTTTGGGGCTAGACGAGAGATAATCCACCTTGTGGAATAGAATAAAAATATGTAACTTTCGGGGGGTAGACGAAGAATAAGTAATATTTTGAAGTGGCCGAATGACAATAAGAAATTTTAAGGGGACGTGACATAAGTGATATTTTTTGGGTAGACGCTAAATGAGTAGTATTTATAAGCTAAATAAGTAGTATTTATACGCTAAATTAGTAGTATTTATACGCTAAATAGGTAGTTTCTATACGCTTAAACAAATATATATATGGGATGGACATAAGATAATAAAAAATTTTGGCTGGCCGCGAGTTCAGTAGTATTTTTGGGGTAGACACTTGAAGCATTTTGAGGTAGGAGTGAGATAAGTAATATTTTGGGGGATAGACACGAGATAAGCTACGTTTTGGAGGTAGACGGAAAATAAGTAACGTTTTGGGGGTAGATCGAATATAAG
>NC_090726.1:50889065-50891565 GCF_036898095.1 Palaemon carinicauda | reverse complement strand
AAGTAAGTCCTGAAGGATCGCAGGTTAATGACCCTTCCTTGGTCCTTCTGCGGTCCATCACAGCCCACAAGCAGGACCAAAGGACTGCGGGAAACCAGCGGAAGTGGAGTGGGAAAGGATCCCATCCTTAAGCTTGTCATTTTATAGGTTACGTGTTATGAGGAAACTCACGCTCGCATATGGTAATAAAGAGTTGGAAAGGGGGAGGGGGACATTCGAGGGGGAGGGAGGGAAGGGGCACTAGTGAAAGTCGAGAGAGAGAGAGAGAGAGAGAGAGAGAGAGAGAGAGAGAGAGAGAGAGAGAGAGAGAGAGAGTGTTTTATAAAAAATTAAATCTGGTCAATTCTGTAACTGTAATTTCATAAAGATGAGTTACGATTTATTAAACTTTCAAAGTAAATAAAACATTTGCTGTACATAATACAGCCAATTAGTCATGATAACAAAAACTACTATGTGTTGGGGGTGTTAGAATACTACAATCGTGCGCCCTGAGTGTCGCAGAAAGCGACTAAAAGTCCAGCTACTTCCTTGCAGTCTTACTTTTTAGCAAATGGCTAGACCCACAGCCAATAGCTGTGGATACTGCTGCCTTGACGTTGGACTATTTAAAGGTTATGCTCACCACTAACAACTGTGTTTGACGACTGCAAAGGCAAACTATCGTAAAAAACTCGCTGACAAATTATAAAATATGTCTGATGATATTGGAGGGCACATCATACAACCGACCCAAGTTGTGGTGGCCGATGTGGTAACGTCCCTGACTGGTGAACTCTAGACTGGGGTTCGAGTACCGTTCAAAAACTCGTTAGTTTCTTTGGTCGCTGCAACCTTACTATCCTTGTGAGCTAAGAAGTGGGCCCCGGTTTGGGGGAGCCTAAATTCTATTTGCTGAGTCATCAGCAGCAATTGCCTGGCCCTCCTTGGTCCTAGCTTGGGTGGAGAGGGGGCTTAGGCGGTGATCATATGTATATATATATATATATATATATATATATATATATATATATATATATATAGTCAGTCTCTAGGGCACTGTCCTGCTTTATAGGGCAATGTAAGTGTCCACTGGCTCTGCCATTCATGAGCGACCTTTGAAACCTTTAAACCCTTTAATGTAGGGATAACGGTGAGATAGCAGAAGAGTCACGAAACAAAAGACTAGCCACATATGGTTTCAAGTCATCCAAGCCCAGTTTCTCCTAAATCATAAGTTTCAGAATCTTCAAGTATGCAATCACAAGAGAATGAAACAAACTGTAAATAGATATCAATAGGATTGGAGAAAAAATCAGTGTTTCTTATTTTCCAAGAGTCAAGATAATGCGAGTTCTGTAATTTATATAAAACTTCACTGTACGATTCTTCAACGCTGCCTGCTTACAATTATATGACGACAGTCTGAGAAGCTACAATGTACGTTGGAAGTAAAGAGAGAGAGAGAGAGAGAGAGAGAGAGAGAGAGAGAGAGAGAGAGAGAGAGAGAGAGAGAGAGAGAGAGAGAGAGAGGGTGGGGTTTAAGTAGTGGAAACTATAAGGAGATTAGCAAAGGAAAACGAAGAGAAATGATGACGTAAGAAGAAGAAGGGAGGTTGCATAAAATTCAATAAAATGATAATTTCATGTAAACATAAAAGCCAGCAGCAAAGGAGATTGAAGCCGGAGAAGGAAGATTACAGAAACGGGAAGAATGAGGACGTGTGATATTAGAGTAATAAGTAACAGAATGATGCTAAGAGGATTAAACCTGTAATTGATGGAAGGATTACCATATATATTACTTATGGGATTCCCTTTGCTGTCTAAACATTGCTGAATTATCATTATTATCAATATTTTATTTCTATCATTATCATTATCATTAATACTGTTATCATAATAATTTAAAGGGATACATTTGAAAAATATCTATCTATCTTTTTATCTATCTATCTATCTAAAGATATATATATATATATATATATATATATATATATATATATATATATATATATAATATGTGTGTAAAAATATATACAAATGCCAACGCACATACACATGTATACACAAACACGCATATATATATATATATATATATATATATATATATATATATATATATATATATACATATATATATATATACATATATATATATATACACACACACACACATATATATATATATATATATATATATATATATATATATTTATATATATATATATGCATGTATCTCTGTATACATATGCTTAAGTCTTTTTCGAAGTGAAATGCCTGATTACTAGAATACGTTAGAGTATACAAAGTTATCTAGATTTTAATTCCCTTCTATTTCAAAGAAATGCCCCTTCTATGAAAAAACTACTAATTAAGATATTTGTTTTTAATATAATGTAACCCAGGAGTAACAATATTCAAGTATCATCTGAACTATTAGATGACGCTCTTAAAATAAACTTGATAAGGGCACGAAATCTATAATTTAATTAATAATAAAATGAGACATTTGTTTCTA
>NC_090726.1:50856565-50869065 GCF_036898095.1 Palaemon carinicauda | reverse complement strand
ATGAAAATAATAACTGAAACTATAAGTTTTAATTTTCGATATATGTGGCCATAAATTCCGTTTAATAATATGATTACGCGTTATATTCTAATGAAATATGATGATAAAGTAAAAATTCAATATGAATAAGATTAAGAAATTTATGATGAACGTCCTTAAAATATGAATACCATTGTAGCAATATGGACGTCGAAGACGACAACAACAAGAATAATAATAATCATAATAATAACAACAATAATAACTAAGCTAAACACCATTACAATTCTACCCAATACCGACATCAGTAGAAAATAGTGCATTTATCTCATACCGACAAACAGAAGTCCAGTATTGCTCTCCTATCTATATGTAGATTGGTCATATTCACTAATCTTAATATTACATATTAAAAGATAAAACTCAGAATTTAAGGACACAAAAAGAGCCGACAAAATTTTGGTTCCAAATCAAGTTTAATCGATAGACAGCTTACTCGACAGCCATGACCTTTCCACTAGCACATCTTATTCGTCTCCTTCGTTGTCTTCTACACGGTTAAAAATTTGCCGTCAAAAACGGTAAAAATCCTGGAATGAATATCACCAGGTATTTAACGTTTAAAAAAAAAGGATATATTGACGTTAATGAGTAATATTATGGTCGTCAACCCGTAAAAAGATAACAAACTATGGTAAAATTCGGTCACCTGTATTTTACTGAAATACGACTGAGAACCATATATTTTTACGGTGACTTTCCGATTAAAATTACGGTTTTTTAACAGTGTAAAGTGGTTATCGTTATACTATCGTTTGAAAACTAATATTTAACACGCAACATCTGAAACAGTAAGGTTCTTATAAATTGTAATTTATGAAAAATATCGCTCAAGTACTTTCTCTGCTCCATCCAGAGTAAGGTTCAATCAATGTATGAATAATTAAAATGGAACTTGACGAGGATGGCCTACCATCAGTAAACAATCTTTATATCTTCAAGTCTCCGTGTTAACAATCGTTTCCCAATCTTGATTTGATTTACATAAGCTTTCTTTTACAGCAAATAGGAATCTATGCGTATTTCATTTACACTATGCAATTATACAATAACCTAATGTATGATGAAATACCCTATGTATGCACTCTCAAACTGCTCAAGATTATTTTCACAACTTCATCACCACAAAACATTAAACATACTGCATTCTTGACCTATTTCTTAACTTTTAAGTATATTCATGACATATTTCTTAACATGTAAATCTATACATGACCTACTTCCTTACATTTAAATCCATTCATTACCTATTTTCAAACTTTTAAATCTATCCGTGACATATTTCTTGACTTTAAATGTATTTGTGACCCATTCTTTAACCTTTTAAAACTACATTTGACCAATTTCTTAAGTTATAAATCAATTCAAGACCTATTTCTCAACTTTTAAACCAATCCATGACGTATTTCTTAACTTTTAAATCCATTCATGGCCTATTTTTAAGCTTTCAAATCTATCCATGACAAATTTCTCAACTTTAGAATGTACTCATGACCTATTTCTTAATTTTTAAAACTATACGTGACCTATATCTTAACTTTTGAATATATTCATGGCTTAATTCTTAACTTTTAAATCTATTCATGGACTATTTCTTAACTTTTAATAAATCTATTCATGACCTATTTCTTAAATTTTAAATCTATTCGTGACCCATTTCCTGACTTTTAAATATATTTGTAATCTATTTCCTAACATCTAAATCTATTTGATATCTATTTCGTAACTCAAATCCATTCGTAATACATTTCCTAACTTTTAAATCTACTCGCAGTCAATTTCCTAACTTTTAAATCTATTTCTGACCTATTCCTTAATTTTTACATCTATTCGTGACCTACTTCTTTATCCTACAACGTATCGCTTATATCATATGACCTTCTCTTTTTCAGACCTGGAAAGCTAACAATAACCTTTTCCTTCCTACGATTCGTAGGTAGTAAAATGCATTTAATCTCCCCAAACTAATCTATATCCTGAATTCACTCAATACAAACATTTTACCAATGTCATAGTTAGTTGATTTCTAGGTTTCTCCTTCCTTTCAAACTTCTCCGATAATAATTTGACAACAGTCAATGAATGAAATCCCATTTATGCTTAATCTCATATTTTCCTTGATTTGTCAATCATCTGGTAGTTTATCATAAATTTTTTAATCCTTATTTTACCATCTCCTTTATTTGATGCACTAGTTATTGTTATCCTTACTGATTGCCACGTCTTAGTTTTCGGTTTAACCAAACATACTATTTAAATAAAATTCACACATCTGTGTGTAACAGAAAATATAATATTTGACAATATATGATATGCATGAACAAATGAACATTTTTTTATGGTTAATATCAATATCAATGCTGAACTTATGTTTTAAGGCAAATGGCAAAATATTACAACTTTATTGGAGGGGAAGTGAAAACATATATATATATATATATATATATATATATATATATATATATAGTACTTAGATGAAGAAAAAGAGAATGTATTTCAACTTTAATTAGGAATTGGAAATCATAATAAATGAGTCTGAAAGCTTTAATCAAAGTATGCAAATTCTTCAAAAATTTTAGAATTTTTGCTGAATTAGAGGTACATTAGAAGCAAGTTTTCTGATTTCCAGTCGTCCGAAAAATCGACTAAACTTTAAAAGACGATGAAAAAATTTCTTTCCTGAAATCAGGACAAATCTGGAACGATTGGATTATCTCTCTCTCTCTCTCTCTCTCTCTCTCTCTCTCTCTCTCTCTCTCTCTCTCTCTCTCTCTCTCTCTCTCTCTCTCTCTTTCTAGTTAAATTCATAGCAATTTCCAAACTGTTATCTTTCCGTTTCTTTGGTTATAGAAAAATAATAAAGAATAATGAAACCCTTATGTAAAGAAATTGGCAGCAAAAGGAATACTCATATAGAATAATATATATATTTTTTTAAATAGTTTTGTGAATACAAGAAACAAACCCCTTCAGGCAAGTTGAATCTCTTGAACACATAAAGAAATGTTATCAACATATATCCCATTCAGAAAGTATATGAGTATATAATATAGTAATCCAAGGTTAAACATCAGATAATAATGTGTTTCTCTAAATTTCAAATAATGTTCTTCTCCAGGTTCAAAGGTCGATCATGAGTAATAGAGCCACGGGACTGGACACCTTCCTAAAAACTGACCATATATACATAAGATCAGTGCTTAAACCCCTTTCCATCAAGCTAGGGGACCAGGGAGGGCCAGGTAATGGCTGCTGATAACTGCAGATAGAGCTATAGGACTCCTCAAACCCTCCCCACCGTGCAAAAATGATGAGTTTATAGGAGAGTAGAATTAAGATGTGATCTTTAGATTGGAAAAAATGAGCAATAACTTAAAATTTGAGATATACTCATTTCCAACATTTCATTAAACAAAATCAAGAAAGAACTTGACATCAAGCTGATATATAGATCTAGGTTGTCCTTTTTATCTTAGCAGGCAACAAAAAATACTTGAAAAAAGTTATTAAAATCAGAACCACACTAATCATATATGTATAGCTTATCTCCTTCAAGCACATCATTTATGAAAACGTGCGATGTCTCATGCCTTTTAGATTTTTAATCAAGCACGATTATGTGTGTCCATTTCGTACATAAAAAGAACGACTTATTTATAGATAAAAAGAGGATGGACAAACGCATATTTTTGTCGCTCATGCATGGCAGAGACAAGGGACAGTGGCAATGTTCTAGCTAGCAGGACAATGCTCTGGAAACTTACCATATATATATATATATATATATATATATATATATATATATATATATATATACACACATATATATATATATATATATATATATATATATATATATATATATATATATATATATATATATATATATATATATAGGACTAGGAAGGGCCAGGCAACTCACAAGGATGGGAAGGTTACAAACACTATAAGCAACCATCGAGCTTGTGCGGAACTTGAACCCCAGTCCGGCAGATCGACAGCCAGGGACATTTTCAATAGGCCATCACAGTCCTGTCTCTATTCGTCATTCCATTATCTTTATTTGGCACAGGGTTCATTTAAACCAGCCAATTCCCCATTTATTAAACTGAACAGTTTTTTAAGCCCCTTGAAACCTCAACAGGCAATCAGTATTAGTCTTCCAAATTTTAGCTGGACGATATGAACAGTTTTTTAAGCCCCTTGAAACCTCAACAGGCAATCAGTATTAGTCTTCCAAATTTTAGCTGGACGATATGAACAGTTTTTTTTAATTGGAACGAAGGTTTATTGGAAACATCAATTAGCCGGAGGGTTTTTGATGCCAAACGGATGATCGATTTTGGGGAACTCTTAGAATAGGGGCTTTCAAGTTAAATCACGCATCAATACCCAAGTCTACGAACAACCCCTCTCTCTCTCTCTCTCTCTCTCTCTCTCTCTCTCTCTCTCTCTCTCTCTCTACATCCATATATATATATATATATATATATATATATATATATATATATATATATATATATATATATATATATATATATATATATATATATATATATATATATATATATATATATAGATGATTATGTATAAATATATATATATGAATATATATACATACATATGTGTATATATATACACATATATGTATTTTTGGGCTCAAGCCATGTCGTCCTGATGGAAGTTCCTATAGGGTAGCTTCCTAGGGTATATTACAACTACGGCGATATTCCCAGAGAATTTACCTTAAGGTACCAGAATTCTAACTCCTGGAGCGAGTATCCCTCGTGAAAGGGATATCGCGACATATCAGAGGACGTATTCTAGACACGTCACATGGCAATCTACATCCTGGACAGAGATTTCGTCTCGTAGGAGGTGATTGACGAGATACGAATTCGGGAAAGAAAAAGGGGAGCCGCTCCCAAGGCTTCCCTATCCCCCGATTCGTATGCGTGCTTGGCGCCAATCCTGGCGCCATCTGTATTCCTTTTTGCGTAGCTTAACAACTCGGTGTTTTTTTCCTGTTTTTCTCGCAAATCTTGGATTTATTCGGCTTTTCATGGCTTCTCCGTCTTCGTTGGCCTCTGATAAGTTGAGTATAGTGTCTGTTATGTATAAATGTAGGCTCTTGGTAAAATTTTGAGTGATTAATAGGATTAATCTTTGATACAAGAGCCGTAGCCTACCAGAGGTGTCCTGGACACTGTCGCTCGCTAGGTATAAATTAGTTAGTCAGAGCGACATTCCTGGTTGTTTTGCTTTAATAAATTTTAGCTATTTAGCTTTACATAGGATTTCCTTTCGTGCTTAGTATTATTTGGCGAAGTATTCGCCATTCTGGCCTACGCTAGGCCATGTAGCCTAGTCGTTTGGTCCTAGTACTTCATGCATGATTTTGGTTTTTCCGAGTGTAATTAAAATTTTATTGAAGCTTTAGGCTATATTTTATACATTTTAGACTGTGTGGAATATTTCCAAGATTGTATACGTGTGAGTTTCGGTGAATTAGGTAATCGATTCTCTTGGTGCCTAGGCTAATTGCTTATGGAGCCTTAGTATACTTTATCATACTCCCCGGTTGCTTTCTTTTCTTCGGAGAAGGTATGCAATCCCTTTCCCTCTGTTTAAGCCTTGGGCTTATCCCTAAGTGGTTTTTTCCGAATTTATTTTCGATAAAACTATACTAGGGTGTTACTGTACCTTCCTGTTCCTGTAGTTATGGTTCAAGAGGGACAGAACAACAGAGTTTTTAGTCTGAGTCTGTGTTGTCTGGCTTGGGGCAGAGTCCCCCTCGCTGACCTAACACATACAAAGGGAGCTTAGCTCCCTTAGGTCACTACCGAAGGTTTCTGTAGTTATGATTCCTTCTTTTGTGATCTACCAGACTAGTCCTGTTGCTGTTCTCGGGGGAGGATAAGTTCTTCCCTTGGGAGTAGCAACGCCTTCCTTGCTTTGGTGCTCTGGAAGCTGGCAAGTATTGCTGGCCTTTCCCCTTAGATCTCCCTTAGACTAAGATAAGTTTCTTGGCTGCGGGTGATCTGTCACTAAAGCAAGGTTGGCAGGACCCTCTTGTCCCTTCCCCCTCTATCTCTGTAATGGCCTAGCCATTACTGTACTGTACCTTGCCGGCCGGCAGAGCTGGCCGGCAGGGGTCTTACTGTACTGTACGTCGTTCTACTTCTGGACCTAGTATAGGTTGGGATGTGGAATTGACTCAGCCCATTGCCGGCCGGCAGAGCTGCTGGCCGGCAAGGGTCTTATGTTTTCGAGTGCTGCCCGGACCTCTCTTGGTCCCTCATCCATGTCTGCCGGCAGAGCCGGACGGCATTGGTCAAGGAAGCCTGAATTAGTTTCTCCCCTTCCTTATATGCACTCTTTCGGTTGCCGGGCTTGGAGGTTGTGTACACTCTTATCCCGGCATCCATTCTATTTTCTTCTAGTGCTGTACCTGTCCCGGCTGCCGGCCTATGAGGCCGGCAGCCGGGCAGGTGTAGTCTTCTGGTTCTTTTGCCTTCGGCTGGCATCGGTCTTGTACCTTTGCCGGCCGGCTTATGTCAGTCCTTGTCTGCCGGTCTCCAAGAGTGTGGCCGGCAGCTGGGTACTACCTTGTGTAGTGGCTGGCCGGCAGCCATTGCCGGCCAACACTGGCTGTTACCGGCCGGCAGTTGCTGCCGACCGGCACAGGCATTTGAACCAGAGTGCTGCCGCCCTATAGCTGTTAAGTAGTATACTTTAAAGCTAGTTGTGGTGTGTGCCGGCCGGCAAAGGCAGGCCGGCACACATCCCCCTATACTGTACTAGTATTCTTCTGTATAGCATATACAGTAAGAAGAAAACTATAGTAAAGGTTTTGGTACAGCACTGTATCTTCTAACACTATTGTGTTTTCTTGCACAGCCCTTTGCTGTTGCCCTCAGATATGAAGCTGAGTTCTTCCCTGTCTATTATCCAGGATTTTAAAATCATTGCTTAGGTGTGAGCTCCACCTGTTTCCTCTGGAAACCTTGCATTGGTTACTCTAGAAGAGATAAACCATTTTGATTCTATTATCTGGAAGGCTGCAACAATGGGTTGTGAGGGAAACACAAGTGTGTGTCTTTCCTTTATGAATTGTTATGCTATACTATGCATATCCAGTGATACATAGTTCACTTGATACTCATGGAAATTTCTTCTCTTTACAGGAGGACCCTCCGAAGTGCGGAAATGTTTTCTGCAATGTCCGCAGCAAGAACCTCTGCGGACATGAGTGTTGTAGGAGACACGCAGCATGCGCTGTCTCCAAGGATGATCTCCAGTATTGGGACCCTCAGGTATGTACTGTATGCACTAACCTGATTACTGAGGCTTTTGATTCCCCTAGAACGGCGGAATCAAGGGATGTAGCAAGGGAAAAGCTTCGTACTTGGGTAAGAGGCTTCAAGAAGAACACCTCTGGCCCTTATCTTCCAAGTGAGAAGATGAGGGCGTATCTTTTTCCCCAGGCATCAGCTGATGCAGTGATTCCCCAGCCTCAAGAGGAGATCCCTCAAGATCAAGTCCAGGTGGACGTGGAAGTCGCAGTCGCGATGCAAGACATCCAGTTGGATGACAGGATGTCTGACCTGGACGAACGTTTGGAAGAAGACCTCCTGGCAGTAGGTCAGGATGAAGTTCAAACCCCGGATGTCGTAGAGGATGAGGTCGACGAGGTGTCGGCTACTCCGGTTCAGATGCCGGAGCCTATCCCCTCAACATCGGCTGGTCTCCCAGTAGAACTGGGAGAGGCCCTCTCTTCGATTGTTGGAATGATCCAACAAATGCAGAAGGAGAATCAGGAGAAGGCGGCTGCAATGGAACTGCGTATGCAGTCCCTGGCAGAATCACATGGGCCCCGGAAAAGGCTCAATGTGAAAGACCTTCCCATATGCTCAGATGCTAACCCATGGAGGTATGCTGAGCACATGCCGATGACGACTGGAAAGATCGTCATCTCGGATAAGCTGGGTTCAGTTCCCCTAGGAGGTAGAATTCTGGCCCAGCAAGGCATCATATCCGGACTGCTATGTCCGGCTGAGAAAAGAACCAGCTTCAAGGGAGGAGACAGAGCCGAAGGAGGTCATTATTATGGACCACGCTAAGGCTCAAGCCCTACTTTCATCCTCGATGAAAGAGAGGGGCTTCTCTAACTCGAAGGTAGCTGCATTGAGCAAGAAGCTCCCTTCTTTTGTGTCCTCTCCTGATAGAGCCTTCCCCTTTTTACAGAAAGGGTTTGCGGCTGTCCTAAAGGCAGTCGAGGCCGGCAAGCCTTGCCCCTCCCTGGAGGAGTGTAAACCCTTGTCGCTGGCCCTGCCTATGGACCACAAAGACTGGAAGGATGTCCATCTGACATTCTCAGTGGGAAAGTTGGAGGCTGATATTGCCGGACGGCAATTCGGCGAGGACCTCCCCAAGCTGTCCGACTCTTTTACGAAGAGAGTTCGAGACAAAAGAAAGACTGGCTGCCTCAATGTCTCATCAGACTACTCTTGAGACGATGGCAAGTGACCCCAAGGTCCATGAAATGTTCATGGTAGTGGCTAAGTCTCACCTAGCCACAGTGACGAAGGACCTTTATGGCTTCGTCAAGGCAAGGAGAGCTTGCAGGGAGTTCGTGTTCACCGGGGCTTCGGTGAGATACGAGCCAAGGAAGTTAATCTCCTCCAACATTTGGGGAAAAGACCTTTTCCCTACCGATGTGGTCAAAGAGGTTGTTGATAAGGCCGCCGTGGAGAATAGAAACCTTCTCCAGAAGTGGGGCCTGGCTATCAAAAGAAAATCTTCCCCGGATGAGGGTCCTCAACCAAAGAGGAAGAATATGAGGACTAGGCTACCGTCTCGGCCAGCCAAGCCTTATAGACAGCAACAGCAACTGCAATTGCCATTGCCTCCAGTGCCCCAGATGGTGGCACAAACCCCGACTACTTTTCAGTGGGTACCCCAGGCTGTGCCAGGTCAGTCAACCACATTCACCCCAACGTTCGAAGGACAGTCTTCTTCCTTTCGTGCAAAACCTAGAGGAGCAGCCAGAGGCTCGTCTAGGCGCCCCTCAAGGGGAAGGGGATTCAGAGGTGGTCGTGGTCAGGGAGGCAAGACCTCAGGACGGCAGTCCAAGTGAAACGATACCGGTAGGAGGGAGACTGATGAAATTTTGGGATCGCTGGACCTTCGATCCCTGGGCCCAAAGCCTACTCAAGAATGGACTGGGCTGGAGCTGGTACAGCACTCCACCCCCGTGCCTTCGGTTTTTCCAACACTCCACCCCCGTTTTGGAGGAGTACGTTCAAGAACTGTTGGAGAAAAAGGTGATCCGAAAGGTGAAGTCCATCAAATTCCAAGGGAGGCTGTTTTGTGTTCCCAAGAAAGACTCGGAAAAGCTCAGAGTCATTCTGGACTTGTCGCCACTCAACAAGTTCATAGTGAATTGCAAATTCAAGATGCTAACACTGCAACACATAAGGACCTTACTGCCCAAGAGGGCATACTCAGTCTCTATAGACTTGTCAGACGCCTATTGGCACATTCCAATCAGCCGTCGACTCTCCCCCTACCTAGGGTTCAGGCTACAACGGAGACTGTACGCCTTCAGAGCCATGCCATTCGGGCTAAACATAGCCCCAAGGATTTTCACGAAGCTTGCGAGCGCAGCTCTCAAACAATTACGCCTAAAGGGAATTCAGGTAGTAGCCTACCTGGACGACTGGCTGGTGTGGGCAGCATCCGAGACCGAAAGCTTGCAAGCTTCCAGTCAGGTGATCCAGTTCCTAGAGTACCTAGGCTCCAAGATCAACAGAAAAAAGTCTCGACTTTCTCCATCCCAAAAGTTCCAGTGGCTGGGAATCCACTGGGACCTTTTGTCACACAGTTTCTCCATCCCGACGAAGAAAAGGAAGGAGATAGCGGGCTCTGTCAAGAGACTTCTAGATTCCGAAAGGATATTAAGACGCGAACAGGAGAGGGTACTAGGCTCTCTCCAGTTTGCTTCAGTGACAGAACCAGTGCTAAGAGCACAGCTAAAGGATGCAACCGGAGTTTGGAGAAGGAATGCATCAAACGCGCGAAGAGACCTGAGAAGACCAGTGCCGCCTCGGCTACATACTCTTCTCAGACCTTGGTCCCAAGCCAGACATCTAAAGAAGTCGGTTCTTCTTCAGCCACCTCCCCCGTCGATGACGATTCACTCAGACGCCTCAAAGGAGGGATGGGGAGGTCACTCTCATCGGAAAAAAGTCCAGGGGACTTGGTCCAAGCTATTCAGGACCTTTCATATAAACTTTCTAGAAGCTATGGCAGTGCTCCTTACCTTAAAGAAAGTCTCCCCGCGTCACTCGATCCACATAAGATTGGTGATGGACAGCGAGGTGGTTGTGAGATGCTTGAATCGACAAGGGTCGAGGTCACCACCTCTCAACCAAGTGATGTTAGCCATTTTCCGATTGGCGGAAAAGAAGAAGTGGTACCTGTCGGCAGTTCACCTTCAAGGAGTCCGCAATGTGACAGCGGACGCTCTATCCAGGTTCACACCGATAGAGTCGGAATGGTCCTTAGACGCAGGATCATTCTCCTTCATTCTGAATCAAGTCCCAGAACTGCAGATAGACCTCTTTGTGACGAAAGACAACAAGAAGTTGCCCCTGTACGTGTCCCCGTACGAGGACCCCTTAGCGGAAGCAGTGGACGCAATGTCCCTCGACTGGAACAGATGGTCCAGGATTTATCTGTTCCCTCCTCACAACCTTCTGTTGAGGGTCCTCAACAAACTGAGATCCTTCAAAGGGGGTAGCGGCAATAGTGGCCCACAAGTGGCCGAACAGTATGTGGTTCCCCTTGGCGTTGGAACTACAGATGAAGTTCGTGCCGCTACCACATCCAGTTCTGACTCAGCGAGTCCAGAAGTCGACTGTCTGCGCTTCATTACAGAAAACCCGGACCCTGCAGCTCATGATTTTCTCGCCCTTGCGGTGAGAAAGCGTTTCAGGATTTCGAAAGCCAGCATAGACTTCCTAGAGGAATATAAGTGCAAATCGACTAGAAGGCAATATGAGTCATCTTGGAGAAAATGGGTGGCCTTTGTAAAGGCAAAGAATCCGCAGGAGATCTCAACAGACTTCTGCTTATCTTTCTTCATCCACCTCCATGGCTAAGGGTTGGCAGCTAACACGATTTCAGTGTGTAAATCTGCTTTGATGAGACCCATTTTATTTGCCTTCCAGATCGACCTAGGTAACGAGATCTTTAATAAAGTTCCGAAAGCCTGCGCTAGGCTCAGACCTTCAGCACCTCCAAAGCCCATCTCATGGTCTTTAGACAAAGTTCTTCATTTCGCCTCCCTGTTAAGCAATGAAGAATGTGCGTTAAAGGATTTGACGCAAAAATTTATTTTCCTATTTGCACTCGCGTCCGGGGCCAGGGTTAGTGAGATCGTAGCCCTCTCGAGAGAGGCAGGTCGTGTTCAGTTCCTGGATGGGGGGGATCTGAACCTGTTTCCGGATCCTACGTTTCTCGCCAAGAATGAGTTACCCACCAACAGGTGGGGTCCCTGGAAAATCTGCCCTCTGAAAGAAGATGCATCTCTATGTCCAGTAGAATGCCTAAAGGTCTATCTTCGTAGAACTTCAGACTTCAAGGGTGGTCAACTATTCAGGGGAGAAACATCAGGCTCAAATTTATCTCTGAATGAACTCAGAGCGAAAATCACATATTTTATTCGCAGATCGGATCCTGACAGTACACCCGCAGGTCACGATCCGAGGAAAGTTGCTTCATCCCTAAATTTCTTTAATTGTATGGATTTTGAACATCTCCGTTCATACACGGGCTGGAAGTCTTCCAGGGTGTTCTTTCGCCACTATGCGAAGCAAGTAGAGGAACTTAAGAGATCTGTGGTAGCAGTGGGTCGTGTAGTTAACCCTACTGTTTAACTCTGCGAGGAACAGTGGTCTTAATTGGGACGATTAAGTCCAGGGTGAGTTTGTAGGTACATACTGTACTACAAACTAAATGAGGGCACCAAGTGCCCATATAGACTGTTCCTTCTTTCAAAGGTGAACCTAGCATAAGTTCAGACACGTGTGCCGAGCGTTTCTAACGCTAATGTGATTGATTTGTAATACAGACTTTCTGACTTGATACCTCGGTATCTTATTAAAGTGGTGTTTAATGGTTTTTCTTTCAGATAAACAAGTTCTGTTTACTATCATACTTATGCTTAAAGTTTTGGGTTATCCTCTTTTATATATATATATATATATTTGTTGTTAACCTGTCCGTTTATTATCTGTCAATAAACTTGTTCTTGAGAACCTTGCGTCTCTCACCTGTGTCAATTTATTGGTATAATTGAGCATTTTAATTCTATGTATCTTATCTGGGATAATTCTGATAGAATTGTTCTGTTATGCAAGCTATGTTGCATTGGTTTATGTAGTCCCCTAATGGAA
>NC_090726.1:50841565-50851565 GCF_036898095.1 Palaemon carinicauda | reverse complement strand
AGATTGATCTATGGCTTCCCCTCAAAAATCTTTATCTATCACTAGCTCACAGGGACTCTGAGTTAATTTATTTGCATAGGCCTATGTATAGATGACAGGCTAACCTCGAACAGAGCTTGATTGAGTAGAAGATCAATGGTAAGATAAGCGTCAAACCCTTGAGAGGTTACCTAGGAAGGTATGTTACCGAGATATGCATGCTAAATACGAATTCTTTATTTTACAATTCAATGGGAACGGCCTCCCCTCACTCCAAAAGAAGAGAGACAGACAGACAGATACAAACTCTCTTCATGTACTATAGCTTCCAAAAGTAGCGTAAATGTGTGGTGGAAAAAATGGCTAGATGGACAGAATGATATATGCTGCCTGATTAACTATTACAGTATATCGTCTCGGTAGGGTTGGTATGCGTGGTTTACCAGTCGTAGGCGCTAGTTAAAACTCTCTAGAGTTCCTGCGTTATCGCAGCTGTACCAAATATATCTACATATTATGACAGAGTAAATGATATTATATGAGCAAATAAAGTAAAATAATATCCAAGGCCATACTTGAAAGCCACTCCCAACAATACGGCTGCCCCTTTTTTTCTCACCTCACGCAACACGTATCAAATAACATTGTCCGATATATCGAATTATAAAACACATTTTGTTAATGTTACTTTTGGGCGTTATATTACATCTACGAATGATAGTCTATCTTCCTAACAACTTCGATGGTGGTCCCATCAAAAGTGTAAATGACAAATTAAGCGTGACGGAAAAATAAACATAGTGCCATAGCCTCTGTACCATGGTCGTTCACTGTCTTGGGTTAGAGTTCTCTTGCTTGAGGGTACATTCTATCTTATTTCTTTTCCTTTTGTTTTGTTAATGTTTTTTATAGTTTATATAAGAGATATTTATATCAATGTTGTTATTGTTCTTAGAATATTTTATTTTTCCTTGTTTCCTTTCCTCACTGGGCTATTTTCTCCGTTGGAGCCCCTAGGCTTATAGCATCCTGCTTTTCTAATTAGGGTTGTAGCTTAGCAGGTAATGATAATAAGAATATAGATTAATTGAGAGGAAAATAGAGTTTAATTCCAATTTGTTACGAGAGAGAGAGAGAGAGAGAGAGAGAGAGAGAGAGAGAGAGAGAGAGAGAGAGAGAGAGAGAGCACAAAACGACATACGTACGTGACTTCGTAAGATCTCAATATTAAGAAGTTGCAGTTGTCGAAATCAAAGATCAATAGATGATTGTGTGACATATCATAAACATATATAATTTGCAAGCATGGATAAAAGGGATGGGAGTTGAAAGTAGGTTTAACTGTAAGGGCCAAGGAAAAGCACCAAAAGCTACTGAAAGGGGACAATAACATTCAAGACCCAACAAAATAAGACCATTTGAGTTTTGTAATCAATAAAACGAGTGAGAGATAATGGACTATTTCCGAAGGGTAAAACAAAGATGTAAATATAATGGGGGAATAATTTATAGTTGTAAAACAGATACAGAATTATTATGATTATTACAAGGTAAACCTATAATGAATACATTGTTACAATCAAAATATAGAAAAATAAGAAGAGGAGAAGGTAGACGTAAATAAAGAATGACTAGAGAAAAAAAAAAAAAAAAAAAAAAGACATCTAATGGAAATACTCACACGCGGAAACCATATCACCTAGAAATGGAACTTTTCCCAGCATCATTTATGTTACGACCAATTAAGTCTATACCTATATATTTTGCCCTTCTCAATGTAATTCTAGTATAACCACTTACTACTTTTGGCTGATTAACTAAAAATCTCTCTCTCTCTGTCTCTCTCTCTCTCTCTCTCTCTCTCTCTCTCCTCTCTCTCTCTCTCTCTCTCTCCAGTTCTTGTGCACAATTTAAAATACAAATATAGATCTATCTCTCTCTATCTCTCTCACTCTTTCTCAGTAGCCTATCCTGCTGGGTATAATTTTCCAAGCAAACACTTCCCCCTTAACAAACAAGAGAGAGAGAGAGAGAGAGAGAGAGAGAGAGAGAGAGAGAGAGAGAGAGAGAGAGAGAGAGCTCCGGGGGTCTTCGTAGAAGTCCACCGCTTTAATCATTATTATATCCCGAAGGAGAGTACCGCAGTAGGGGCTCTATGTTATGAGTAACGTCCAAGGTCTCATGTCCTTTGCAGGATTCTCTCTCTCTCTCTCTCTCTCTCTCTCTCCTCTCTCTCTCCTCTCTCTCTCTCTCTCTCTCTCTCTCCTAACAGCAGTGCACGATTCTTCTTTTTCTGTATTTGTATTGGGATGTGTGTATTTCAAAATTTTATTTAGTCGTTAATGCACATTTGCTTATCAAGTTTTCATTTACATACACTCTATATCATTGTTCTTATATTTCATTGGCTATGTATAAATTCTCTGTTACATTATTGCCCTCACTTAGCATTAAAAATTGCACTATTCTTTACTTATTTTTTACATCCACACACACACACACATATATATATATATATATATATATATATATATATATATATATATATATATATATTTATATATATACAGTGTATATATATATTTATATATATACAGTGTATATATATTTATATATATACAGTGTATATATATATTTATATATATACACACACACACATATATATATATATATATATATATATATATATATATATATATATGTATATATATATATATATATATATATATATATATACTTCAACCTCTCATTGCTCTCTTTGTACCGGTTAATAAAGAATGGTCCAAGTAAATTACTTATTTTCTTACCCCTTTTGTTCAGGTAATTACCTCCTTCAACAGTCATATAACCTGTATTGTAATGTTTGTTCATCAACGTATATTACAATAGGTTATTTATGCATTTTAATAAAACTTTCTGAAATGGTTGGCAATATACCAAAGAAGTGTTGATTGTATACTAATTGAGCTTCATTTTACTTTGATTTAATTATTCTACCCCTTAGAAAATACTAAAGCAGACCGTAGATTTAACATAATAAAGACAGCAAACCATAAATTTAAAATATTCAAACCAAAGCATATCATAAATTTAAATTACTGAAGCAGTAGAGAGTAGATTCAAAATACAGGAGCTAAAGTAGACCACAGATTTAAAGTATTGAAGACATTGCAAATCGTAGATTTAAAACAATAAAGCCATTGCAAGCAGTTGATTTACAATACTGAAGAGACTAAAACATGTAGATTTAAAATACCTAAGCCGCTGCAGACCGTAGATTTAAATTACTAAGGCCACTACAAAGTGTATACCTAAAATACTAAAGCTACTTCAGACTGTAGATTTAAAATACTGAAGTTTAAGTAGACCACACTTTTGAAATATGAATGCCATTGCAGATTATAGAATTAGAATACTAAAGCCACAGCAAATTGTAGAATTAAAATAGCAAACCCATACAAAGCGTTAATTAAGAACACTAAGCCAATACAAATTGTAGGTTTGAAATACTGAAGCTACTGCAGACTGTAGATTTGAAATACTGAAGTTATATTAAACAACACTTTTGAAGTACACAAGTAATTGAAGACCATATACTTGAAATATTGAAACCACTGCAGACAGTAGATTTAAAATACTGTATCCAAAGTTAACTGTATATTTAAAGTACTGAAGCCATTGCAGACCACACACTTCAAATACTAAAGACACAACAGGCTGTAGAGTCGAAAAACGAAAGACACTGCAAACAGTAGATTTAAAATACTTTAGTTAAATTAGACTGCACTTTTGAAATACACAAGCCAATGCAGAGCATATATTTGAAATATTGAAGCCACTGCAGATAGTAGATTTGAAATACTAATGCCACTGCAGACAGTAGATTTAAAATACTGAAGACAAAGTAAACTGTACATTTAAAGAACTGAGGCCATTGCAGACTGTAGATTTAAAATACTAAAGACACTATAGAACAGTAGATTTGAAATACTAAAGATACTGCAGACTGTAGATTTAAAACAATAAGGCCACTGCAAACCGTAGATTGAAATACTGAAGGCACCGTAGACCGTAGATTTACAATAGTTAGGGCAACGCAAACCTTAGATTAGAATATTGAAGCCACTGCATACCATAGATTTAAAACACTGAAACCACTGCAGACAGAACACTTAGAATACTGAAGTCAAAGTAGACAGTATATTTCAAGTACTGAAGCCACTGCAGACCATAGATTTAAAATACTGGAGCCTCTGCAGACCATAGATTTAAAATACTGAACCAGTGCAGACCGTGGTTTTAAAACACCTAAGACACTGAAGACTAGATTTAAAATACTTAAGCCACTGCAGCCGCAGACTGAAATATTGAAACCACTGCAAACTGTAGATTTAAAATACTAAAGTCATCGCAACCGTATATTAGAATACTGAAGCCATTGTGGACCATTTATTTCAACTACTTAAAACTACTGAAAACCGTAGAATAAGATACTGAAGCCATTGCAAACCATAGATTTAAAATACTGAAACCACAGCAACCGTAAATTTAGATGACTAAAGTCACTATAAACCGTGGATTAAAATAGTGAAACCATTGCAGACCGTAGATTTAAGATATCAAAACCACTGCATATTGTATATCAAAATACGAAAGTGATTGCAAATTGTAAATTTGAAATACTAATGCCACTGCTGAAACCGTAGTAGATCGTAGGTTCAAAATAGTGAAGCCACTGCAGACCATAGATTTTGAATATTGAAGTCGAAATAGACTGTAGATTTAAAATACCGAAGCTAAAATAGACTGTAGCTTTAAAATAATGACGCTAAAATAGACAGTATATTTAAAACACCGAAGCTATAATAGACTGTATATTCAAAACACTGAAGCTAAAATAGACTGTATTATTTAGAATGCCGAAGCTAAAGTAGACCGTATATTTAAAACACTGAAACCAGAGTAGACTATAGATTTCAAATATTGAAGCCATTTCACCTGAGATTTCAAATACTGAAGTCATTACAACCAAGGTTTTAAATACTGAAGCCATTGCAATCTAGATTTAAAATACTGAAGCCAATGCAAACCATATATTCAATCCCTTAGTATTATTTTAAAGAGTTTAACACAAATATGGTACTCGTTATGGAATTAGTAATGAGATCAAATAACCTTCGAAACAAAAGATAATTTTCGAATAGGAAACACAGATGGATATTTCGGCTTTCATATGCGCTTGTAAATGAGAAATTAGCGGAAGAATATTAATCAGGAGACTTGATTATTTGAATTCACGACCTCCTATTACCTTCCTATATTCCTGCTTCATTAATCATGTATCCTTAAAGTGAAGCTCATTTATTTCTGATGTAAATTCATGAATTTCACATTAAGGATTCTCGTATTATTCCTCCATTATCCTGTATGCTACAGGTTTTCATATAGTATTTTAGGAATATATCTTCTGTTTCTAATTTATCCTATATTCTATATTCCCAATTATGTACACAAACAGTTCTAATATGATTTCCTTCTCTGACTTTCATCTCCTATTATTATTATTATTATTATTATTATTATTATTATTATTATTATTATTATTATTATTATTATATTATTATTATTATTTTTAGTGTAGCTACAATCCTAGTTTTAAAAATAAAATGCTACAAGCCCAAGGGCTCCAATAAGGAAAAATCCCTCAGCAAGGAAAGGAAATAAGGAAATAAATAGCCAATATGAAAAACGCAATAAATAATGAATACAAAATATCTTAAGGCCAGCAATAACGTTGAAATATATTCATCATATGCAAACTATAAAGACAGACCTAAAGTATGTCAGCCCGTACACCACGAAAACATTAACCGCAAGACCGAATTTTCGAAATTAAAATGTTTAGAAGCTGCTCATAAATGATAAAAGCAAGGGACAGTGATATTGCCCAAGCTAGAATGGACACTGCCCTTGAGACTGACCATATATACACATGATCAGTGCCCAAAAGATCCTTCTCAACCAAATCTAGGACCAAGGAGGGCCAAGGAATGGCTGCTGATGACTCAGCAGGTAGACCTAAAGGCTTCCCCAAAACCTCCATTCTTAGATCACAAGGATGGTGAGGTTGGAAACACTGCAAGGGTTATACAGCTTGAGGGCGACTCGTGCCCAAGGCGGGCATATCCCCAGGCAGGGATGTTTCCACAAGGCCACCACAACCGATTCAACTGAGGGATTAGGAAGATCATTCCACAATCTGATACTGCCGGAATAAAACTTCCAGAATACTGTGTAGCCTTGAGCCACATAAAAAAATACTGTGTAGTGCTGAAACCTTTAACAGAATAGTGTGTAGGGTTGAGCTACATTACAGAATACTCTGTAGCGTTGAGTCACATAACAGAATACTATGTAGTGGTGAGCCACATAACAGAACAATGTGTTGTGTTCAGCCACATAACAGAACAGTGTGAAGTGTTGAGCTACATTACAGAATGATGTGTAGTGTTGAGTTACATTACAGAATGCTGTGTAGTATTGAGCAACATAACAGAATACTGCGTAGCGTTGAGCCACATAACAGAAAAATGTGTATTGTTGACCTACATAACAGAATACTGCGCAGTGTTGCGCCACATAACTGAATATTGCGTAGCTTTGAGCCACATAGCAGAATACTGTGTAGTGTTGATTGACATAACAGAATGATGAGTAGTGTTGAGACACATAACAAAATTACTGTGTAGTGTTGAGCCACATAATAAAATACTATGTATTGTTGAACTACATAACATTATACTGTGTAGTGTTGAGCTACATAACATTATACTGTGCGGTGTTCAGACACACAACAGAATACTGTGTAGTGTTGAGTCACATAGCATTATATTGTACAGTGCTGAGTCACATAACAGAATACTTTGTAAAGTCACATAACATTATACTGTACAGTGTTGAGTCACATAACAGAATACTGTATAGTGTTGAGTCATAAAATTATACTGTACAGTGCTGAGTCACATAACAGACTACTGTGTTGTGTTGAGTCACATAACATTATATTTTGTAGTGTTGAGTCACATAGCATAATATTGTGTAGTGTTCAGTCACATAACATTATACTGTACAGTGTTGAATCACATAACAGAATACTGTGTAGTATTGAGCCACATAACGTTATACTGGACAGTACTGAGTCACATAACATTATACTGTACAGTCCTGAGTCACATAACACAATACTGTATAGTGTTGAGTCACGTAATTTTATACTGTATAGTGCCGAGTCACATAACAGAACACTGTATAGTGTTAAGTCACATAACACTGTAATGTATAGTGCCGAGTCACATATTAGAATACTGTACAGTGTTGAGTCACATAATAGAATACTGTGAAGTGTTGAGTCACATAACATTATATGTACAGAGCTGAGTCACGTAACAGAATACTGTATAGTGTTGAATCACATATAACATTATATTGTACAGTGCTGAATCACATAACAGAATACTGTGTAGTGTTGAGTCACATAACAATATATTATACAATGCCAATTAATAAAACAGAATACTGTATAGTGTTGAGTCACATAACATTATAATGTATAGTGCCGGGTCACATAACAGAATACTGTATAGTGTTGATTCACAAAACATTATAATGTATAGTGCTGAGTCACATAACAGAATACTTTATAGTGTTGAGTCACATAACATTATAAGGTATAGTACCGAGTCACATAACAGAATACTGTATAGCGTTGATTCACAAAACATTATAATGTATAGTGTCAAGTCACATAACAGAATACTGTAAAGTATTGAGTCACATAACATTATAATGTATAGTGCTGTGTCACATAACATTATACTGTACAGTGTTGAGTCACATAACAGAATATTGTGTAATGTTGAATCACATAACATTATACTGTACAGTGCTGAGTCCCATAACAGAATACTCGGTAGTGTTGAGTCACGTAACAGAATATTGTCTCGTGTTTATTCACACAACAGAGTAATTGTGCAATGTTGTTACATGACATTTCACTGTATAGTGTTGAGTCATATAACAGAATACTGTGTAGTGTTTGAGCCACATAACATTCATTTTCATGCCTCGTGGTCTGCAACTTTTCATAGCATCTAATTTACTTTTTACAGCGTCTCCTTTCAAGTGTCCTCTCCGCTAAACAATCACCCTTCTGTTTACAGCCTTATACTCCGGTGACTTTTGGTGCGTCCCTCTCCCTGTTTGCTTAACTATATTAATCACATCTCCTTGTTTGGATATTCAAGTTAAAATACTTCGAAGATTTCCTGGAAGTCCCTTATTTTCTTTCTCTTACGTAAACAGTAAGCAACTCTGAACGGTAAACTACTTTGAGTCAACAGGGTTTACTATAAGTTCTCTTAGAATATTCTTTTTTTCTCCTTGGAGCGTTTGGAATCCCTGAGTAAAAACATGAAGAATAACAATGGTAATTTTTCATAGTAATGACTTAACAAAAATGTTATTCATGATGATTGCAATGTTATCATATTATACACGACTAATAAGAAAAGGATTTTGTAAAGCTACAACATTCAAAAGCAATAATTCTTATGACGAGGATAAGCACAAAAATAAAATTTACTCATAGTATCAGCAAATACAAGAATATCACCACTGCTACTACTAATAATAGTCACCTTTGATATCAGATTTATAACTTACTTTTTCTATAATCAGTAATATAATTTGTCAGCACCTTTTTATTTCGTCTTTTATTATTTAGTTATCAAATCCTTGGTCTTCATCCCATTTTCTTTCCCATTCAACATTCAATAGCCCAATTTCTCCCGGTCCATCGCCACCGCTTTCTCCTTTGTCCTAACTCATTAAAAATTCAACAGCCTGAATTTTCCCAATTTTCTCCCTTGTCTTAACCCATTTAAAATTCAACAGGCTACATTTTCCCCTTCTTAACCTCTGTCTTCTTTGTCTTTTGTTATTAATATCAGCTAAACCCTATCTTTTCTCTTCTTTATCAATAGCCAAACTTGTTCTCTCGCCTCATTCTCCTTTGTCGTTTGAGATTTCTCCTGTTTTTTTCTTTTCTTTTCTCAACTCCTTTTCTGTAAAAGGGATACAGTGAATGCCTTTCTCCTCATTTTATTTCTACAGTTTTTTTCAATAGTTTTCGGACATAGCGTTTTAAAGGTTTAAAAAACTACTCATGAATGGCAGAGGCAAGGGACAGTTACAATGTCCTAGCCAGCATGGCAATGCCCAAGAGACTGACGACATATACATACGATCAGTGCCCAAACCTCCTCCTCACTCAAGCTAGGACCAGGAAGGGCCAAACAATGACTGTTAATGACTCAGCAGGTAGACCTATAGGCTCTCCCAAACCAACCCCCCTTCCCTTAGTTCACAAGGATAATGGGTTGCAGACACCGGAAACTAATGAGCTCAAGCGAGACTCGAATCCCAGTCCGGCAGATCGCCAGGCAGGGACGTTACTAATACGCCACAACAACCTTTGGTACATGTATGAGTATTTGGTGTGTGTAAAAGATATATGGTTTTGGAAACAGCTGTTCCCATTGAAACGAGTTTGAGACGTGGCTTGGAAGGGAGTGTTTGGTCATTCCAACCCAAAATTCTGAGTCGAAGTTTTCATTAAAAAAAAAAAAAAAAAAAAAAGAAGAAGAAAAAAAAATTAGTTTCCACAAATGTTAGGTAGTCGAGAATTATAAAGCATCATTACTTTGAATTTGAGCGTTAGATCTATTACAATGTCCGTAATATTCATTAATTAGTCTTTTCGAACACCTACAAAGAAGCCAAAAGTATCACAATGCAAAATTTCACCTGAAATGTAAGAGTACTGATTTCATATACTTGTGTCATTCATTATAATAATAATAATAATAATAATAATAATAATAATAATAATAATAATAATAATAATAATTATTATTATTATTATTATTATTATTATTATTATTATTATTATTGTTGTCAATAT
>NC_090726.1:50816565-50819065 GCF_036898095.1 Palaemon carinicauda | reverse complement strand
AAAAAAAAACCCAGACTCATCTTTTCATTTTCTCTTCGGAGTATTTTTCAGGGACGAAATAATTCCGTGGAGTAATCAAGGCCAAAGCGAGGGAGGAGCGCTCGAGTCCTGGTGATTTTGAACAACTTCCTTTGATCTTAGACGCCCTGTGTAAGAGAAGTCGAGGGATCCTTGCTGGTATCAGTCAGAGAGAGAGAGAGAGAGAGAGAGAGAGAGAGAGAGAGAGAGAGAGAGAGAGAGAAATAATCATTTGTTCCTCAAATGAAAATATATACCGATGAGCTTTTCAGAAAAAGATTTGCTCTTCCATGGATTTGTGGGTGAATACTATCCTTTTTTTCTCAGGGCCAAATATTCAGTATTCAGCAGAATTCTTGCGTAAGGAAAATACGCTTCCCAAATCATTCGTTTACTAAATACTAACAGGAAGGCGAGGAAATTGTGTAATTGTTGATTTTATTTACTAAATCAATATTATGATCTTATTTTTGCTGCACCTCTTGCTGTAATTATTTTATCATTATTAAAACTAGGTTACCATCAGCATTGCAAATATTGTAGTTACTACTACTACTACTACTACTACTACTACTACTACTACTACTACTACTACTACTACTATTATCTTAACCATCATTGGATTGTACTTAGAGTACTGAAAAATTAATTTGTTTTGTTTATATATATTACTGTGCAAATATAAATACTTGCAAAGTTATATAGACGTCATTTATGAAATGTCCACTGCTCCTGCAAATACTGAATATTTCGTCCATTTAATTCATCATAAATATCTCTGTTTCCTTCATATATCAAGACACCCCTTTCGTAATTTCTGTCAAAGAGTCAAGATTATTCGCTCTTAACCTCAATCTGTTTTATCCCGATCTCATTGTTTGTTATTGTTTGTTAATTTGTGTCTGTCGATCATGAATGGCAATGAAAAGGGATAGTGACAATGCCCTACATAGCAGGACAATGCCCTCACTGACCATATATACATATGATCAGTGACCAAGGTCCCTCTCCAGCCAAGGTAGGACCAGGGAGGCCCGGGCAATGGCTGCTGATGGCTCAGCAGGTAGACCTGTAGGCTCCCCCAAACTCGTATTCATAGCTCACAAGGATGGTTGCAGACACTGCAAGAAACTGTCGAGTTTGAGCGCGTTTCCAGAAGGCCACCAAAACCCTAAGCGATAAACAGCCACCGGGAATGCTCTAAGAAGTTCATTTTTGATAACTATATATCTATATTGAATCTTCGTTTCTTATATTCTGAAAGCCCTTTTCTCCTCGTATATTTAATTGACAACGCATGAGTTTGTTTACCTAATTGGCATATACTATGAAAAAGACATATTGTTAAAAAGTAATACCTTTTACATACTTAACTTAGGTTTCCCTACTTTAAACAGCCACCTGGGATGCTCTAAGAAGTTCATCCCGTATGCTAAATTTTGATAACTATATATCTATATTGAATCTTCGTTTCTTATATTCTGAAGGCCCTTTTCTCCTCGTATATTTAATTGATAACGCGTAAGTTTGTTTACCAAATTGGCATATACTATAGAAAAGACATATTGTTTAAAAGTAATCCCTTTTACATACTTAACTTAGGTTTCCCTACTTTCCCATAATTTTTTCACTGATCTCACATTGAATTATCAAAATGATCTTTGACTCTGTAGTTTTAAAATAATGGTTAGGTGACCGTGCAAGAGATAAATATTCAACGGATGATTATGTAGATATTGCCATGCAGTTGATGTTAAACACAAATAGTATTGAGAAAAAATCGAAATTAAACAAGATTACAAAAACTGAAAAAAAGTTCTCCCTACCATAACTTGCCAACCCAGTATCAGGATACTCACTCACTCGTCTGTTTGTTCTGCTTCGCAGTTTTTCCTGAAAAAAAAAATAGACATATTATTGGTTTTGTTCTTTCATTAATGGTCGGATAACTGACGAAGAAATAGAATCTCTTCCTCTCAATTTTCACTAAGTGTTTTTACGAAGTTTTTACCTTGGACTGATAATTGTAGAGAGGTCATTACGAATCTCTCTCTCTCTCTCTCTCTCTCTCTCTCTCTCTCTCTCTCTCTCTCTCTCTCTCTCTCTCTCTCTCTCTCTCTCTATAATAATTTAAATTTTAATATTTCTAATACTTTTAAAAATCTCAATAATTATAATAACAATTTCAATAATTATAATAATAATAATAATTCAATGAAAATAATAATCTTATTAATTACAACAATAATAATAATAATAATAATAATAATAATAATAATAATAATAACAATAATAATAATAACTTTAATCAGTTAATACTCCTCTCTCTCTCTCTCTCTCTCTCTCTCTCTCTCTCTCTCTCTCTCTCTCTCTCTCTCTCTCTTTGCGTAATACGATATCCAAGATAACCCATAAACGTCAGAAATTCAGGATACAATACAAGCGGGACTGAAATGCGATGGCTATTCCCATCTTCCCCCCG
>NC_090726.1:50801565-50809065 GCF_036898095.1 Palaemon carinicauda | reverse complement strand
AAAAAAAGAGAGTAATATTTTCATTCTCTTTCTAACCACGAGGAAACATAAAAATTACGTATTTCCTAGTGTTCATACCTTGTGTGGGTCATACAGCATACCAAAACGAGTTATATAAGACTTCGTAACAAAACTGCGTGAAATAAAAAGTTAATTCTTAAAAATAACATAAATTTACATATACCGAACTGAATGACAACACAATTACACGAATGACGAAAGTCTTATGTAATTTACATACATTACTTAAACCTAAACCTACATGAGTGGAACTCACCTTACGAGCTATGAATCCATCTCTTAAACATACAAATAAAATACATGCATATAATAAATTATTTACTCTTATACAAGATTACCCTCGTAAGAATATATATATATATATATATATATATATATATATATATATATATATAAATATATATATATATACATATTATATATATATATATATATATATATATATATATATATATATATATATATATATATATATATATAACGGATTTTGAGCGAAGCGAAAAATCTATTTTTGGGTGAGATGGCCATGTCGTCCTGATGGAAGTTCCTATAGGGTAGCTTCCTAGGGTATATTACAACTACGGTGATATTCCCAGAGAATTTACCTTAAGGTACCAGAATTCTAACTCCTGGAGCGAATATCCCTCCTGAAAGGGATATCGCGACATATCAGAGGACGTATTCTTGACACGCCACATGGCAATCTGCCTCCCGAACAGAGATTTCGTCTCGCAGGGGGCGATTGGCAAGAAACGAATTCGGGAAAGAATAAGGGGGAGCCGCTCCCAAGACTCCCTATCTCCCGATTCGTAAGCGTGAGGCGCCAATCCTGGCGCCATCTGTATTCCTTGTAGCGTACACGAGGTGCTACAGATACTGTATGTAGGGAGGGGTCCTACAGCCCTTTCTTAGAAAGGGAAGGGCGGGTCCATCAGGACGACATGGCCATCTCATCAAAAATAGATTTTTCGCTTCGCTCAAAATCCGTTTTTTGGGCTCAAGCCATGTCGTCCTGATGGAAGTATACCAGATCATTACTGTATCTGTGGATTCTCAGAACGTGCCGTACTCCCCGGAGGTAATTTTTCCCGGTCGACTAGACCTAGAGACCTAAAATGTTACCGTTATACATCTTTTCAACTAACTATAAACCATGTTAGAGCTTCCTGCCCCCTACAGGGAAGAGTCCTACTAGACTCTGGAAAAGGTCTCGAAGAGTACATATACCTATGTATGAATACCAGGCAAGCTAATATAGTGGTCTCGCCCTATATTAAGTAAAGCATAGTTTGTAAAGAACCACTGCGTCAATATGAAATATTGACCAGTAATCCGCACAATACTTGTATTGGACAAAGGTTTATATCCGCATAGGAAGAAACTAATAAAACCGCCCTCGTCCCTTTATGGGACGGAGTCCTCCCATTAAGGGACTTCATAAACCAATGCAACATAGCTTGCATAAAAGAACAATTCTATTAGAATTATCCCAGATAAGGTACATAGAATAAATGCTCAATTATACCAATAAATTGACACAGGTGAAAGAGACGCAAGGTTCTCAAGAACAAGTTTATTGACAGACAATAAATAGACAGGTTAACAACAATTATATATTATATATATAAAAAGAGAATAACCCAAAACTTTAAGCATAAGTATGATAGTAAACAGAACTTGTTTATCTGAAAGAAAAACATCAAATGCCACTTTTTTAAGATACCGAGGTATCAAGTCATAAAAGTCTGTATTACAAATCAATCACATTAGCGTTAGAAACGCTCGGCACACATGTCTGCACTTATGCTAGGTTCACCTTTGGAAAAGGAACAGTCTATGTGGGCACTCGGTGCCCTCATTTAGTTTGTAGTACAGTATGTACCTACACACTCACCCTGGACTTAATCGTCCCAATTAAGACCATTGTTCCTCGCAGAGTTAAACAGTAGGGTTAACAACACGACCCACTGCTACCACAGATCTCTTTAGTTCCTCTACTTGCTTCGCATAGTGGCGAAAGAACACTCTGGAAGACTTCCAGCCAGTGTATGAACGGAGATGTTCAAAGTCCATACAATTAAAGAAATTTAAGGATGAGGCAACTTTCCTCGGATCGTGACCTGCGGGTGTACTGTCAGGATCCGCTCTGCGAATAAAATATGTGATTTTCGCTCTGAGTTGATTCAGAGATAAATTTGAGCCTGATGTTTCTCCCCTGAATAGTTGACCACCCTTGAAGTCTGAAGTTCTATGAAGATAGACCTTTAGGCATTCTACTGGACATAGAGATGCATCTTCTTTCAGAGGGCAGATTCTCCAGGGACCCCACCTGTTGGTGGGTAACTCATTCTTGGCGAGAAACGTAGGATCCGGAAACAGGTTCAGTTCCCCCCCATCCAGGAACTGAACACGACCTGCCTCTCTCGAGAGGGCTACGATCTCACTAACCCTGGCCCCGGACGCGAGTGCAAATAGGAAAATAACTTTTTGTGTCAAATCCTTTAACGCAAATTCTTCATTGCTCAACAGAGAAGCGAAATGAAGAACTTTGTCTAAAGACCATGAAATGGGCTTTGGAGGTGCTGAAGGTCTGAGCCTAGCGCAGGCTTTCGGAACTTTATTAAAGATCTCGTTACCTAGGTCGACCTGGAAGGCATATAAAATGGGTCTCATCAAAGCAGACTTACACACTGAAATCGTGTTAGCTGCCAACCCTTGACCATGGAGGTGGATGAAGAAAGATAAGCAGAAGTCTGTCGAGATCTCCTGCGGATTCTTCGCCTTGACAAAGGCCACCCATTTTCTCCAAGATGACTCATATTGTCTTCTAGTCGATTTGCACTTATATTCCTCTAGGAAGTCTATGCTGGCTTTTGAAATCCCGAAACGCTTTCTCACCGCAAGGGAGAGAAAATCATGAGCTGCAGGGTCCGGGTTTTCTGTAATGAAGCGCAGACAGTCGACTTCTGGACTCGCTGGGTCAGAACTGGATGTGGTAGCGGCACAAACTTCAGCTGTAGTTCCAACGCCAAGGGGAACCACATGCTGTTCGGCCACTTGTGGGCCACTATTGCCGCTACCCCCTTGAAGGATCTCAGTTTGTTGAGGACCCTCAACAGAAGGTTGTGAGGGGGGAACAGATAAATCCTGGACCATCTGTTCCAGTCGAGGGACATCGCGTCCACTGCTTCCGCTAAGGGGTCCTCGTACGGGGACACGTACAGGGGCAACTTCTTGTTGTCTTTCGTCGCAAAGAGGTCTATCTGCAGTTCTGGGACTTGATTCAGAATGAAGGAGAATGATCCTGCGTCTAAGGACCATTCCGACTCTATCGGTGTGAACCTGGATAGAGCGTCCGCTGTCACGTTGCGGACTCCTTGAAGGTGAACTGCCGACAAGTACCACTTCTTCTTTTCCGCCAATCGGAAAATGGCCAACATCACCTGGTTGAGAGGTGGTGACCTCGACCCTTGTCGATTCAAGCATCTCACAACTACCTCGCTGTCCATCACCAATCTTATGTGGATCGAGTGACGCGGGGAGACTTTCTTTAAGGTAAGGAGCACTGCCATAGCTTCTAGAAAGTTTATGTGAAAGGTCCTGAATAGCTTGGACCAAGTCCCCAGGACTTTTTTCCCGATGAGAGTGACCTCCCCACCCCTCCTTTGAGGCGTCTGAGTGAATCGTCATCGACGGGGGAGGTGGCTGAAGAAGAACCGACTTCTTTAGATGTCTGGCTTGGGACCAAGGCCTGAGAAGAGTACGTAGCCGAAGCGGAACTGGTCTTCTCAGATCTCTTTGCACGATTGATGCATACTTTCTCCAAACTCCGGTTGCATCCTTTAGCTGTGCTCTTAGCACTGGGTCTGTCACCGAAGCAAACTGGAGAGACCCTAGTACCCTCTCCTGTTCGCGTCTTGATATCCTTTCGGAATCTAGAAGTCCCTTGACAGAACCCGCTATCTCCTTCCTTTTTTTCGCCGGGATGGAGAAACGGTGTGACAAAAGGTCCCAGTGGATTCCCAGCCACTGGAACTTTTGAGATGGAGAAAGTCGAGACTTTTTTCTGTTGATCTTGAAGCCTAGGTACTCTAGGAACTGGATCACTTGACTGGAAGCTTGCAAGCATTCTGTCTCGGATGCTGCCCACACCAGCCAGTCGTCCAGGTAGGCTACTACCTGAATTCCCTTTAGGCGTAATTGTTTGAGAGCTGCGCTCGCCAGCTTCGTGAAAATCCTTGGGGCTATGTTTAGCCCGAATGGCATGGCTCTGAAGGCGTATAGTCTCCGTTGTAGCCTGAACCCTAGGTAGGGGGAGAGTCGACGGCTGATTGGAATGTGCCAATAGGCGTCTGACAAGTCTATAGAGACTGAGTATGCCCTCTTGGGCAGTAAGGTCCTTATGTGTTGCATTGTTAGCATTTTGAATTTGCAATTCACTATGAACTTGTTGAGTGGCGACAAGTCCAGAATGACTCTGAGCTTTTCCGAGTCTTTCTTGGGAACACAAAACAGCCTCCCTTGGAATTTGATGGACTTCACCTTTCGGATCACATTTTTCTCCAACAGTTCTTGAACGTACTCCTCCAGAACGGGGGTGGAGTGTTGGAAAAACCGAAGGCACGGGGGTGGAGTGCTGTACCAGCTCCAGCCCAGTCCATTCTTGAGTAGGCTGTGGGCCCAGTGATCGAAGGTCCATCGATCCCAAAATTTCATCAGTCTCCCTCCTACCGGTATCATTTCACTTGGACTGCCGTCCTGAGGTCTTGCCTCCCTGACCACGACCACCCCTGAATCCCCTTCCCCTTGAGGGGCGCCTAGACGAGCCTCTGGCTGCTCCTCTAGGCTTTGCTCGAAAGGAAGAAGACTGTCCTTCGAACGTTGGGGTGAATGCTGTGGACTGACTCGGCACAGCCTGGGGTACCCACTGAAAAGTGGTCGGGGTTTGTGCCACCATCTGGGGCACTGGAGGCAATGGCAATTGCAGTTGCTGTTGCTGTCTAGAGGGCTTGGCTGGCCGAGACGATAGCCTAGTCCTCATATTCTTCCTCTTTGGTTGAGGACCCTCATCCGGGGAAGACTTTCTTTTGATAGCCAGGCCCCACTTCTGGAGAAGGTTTCTATTCTCCACGGCGGCCTTATCAACAACTTCTTTGACCACATCGGTAGGGAAAAGGTCTTTTCCCCAAATGTTGGAGGAGATTAATTTCCTTGGCTCGTGCCTCACCGTAGCCCCGGTGAACACGAACTCCCTACAAGCTCTCCTCGCCTTGACGAAGCCATAAAGGTCCTTCGTCACCGTGGCCAGGTGAGTCTTAGCCACCACCATGAACATTTCATGGACCTTAGGGTCACTTGCCATCGTCTCCAGAGTAGTCTGAAGAGACATTGAGGCAGCCAGTCTTTCTTTTGTCTCGGACTCTCTTTGCAAAAGAAAGTCAGACAGCTTGGGGAGGTCCTCCCCGAATTGCCGTCCGGCAATATCAGCCTCCAACTTTCCCACTGAGAACGTCAGATGGACGTCCTTCCAGTCTTTGTGGTCCATAGGCAGGGCCAGCGACAAGGGTTTACACTCCTCCAGGGAGGGGCAAGGCTTCCCGGCCTCGACTGCTTTAAGGACAGCCGCAAACCCTTTCTGTAAAAAGGGAAAGGCTCTAGCAGGAGAGGACACAAAGGAAGGGAGCTTCTTGCTCAATGCAGCTACCTTCAAGTTAGAGAAGCCCCTCTCCTTCATCGAGGATGAAAGTAGAGCTTGAGCCTTAGCATGGTCCATGACTATGACCTCCTTCGGCTCTGTCTCCTCCCTTGAAGCTGGTTCTTTTCTCAGCCGGACATAGCAGTCCGGATATGATGCCTTGCTGGGCCAGAATTCCACCTCCTCTAGGGGAACTGAGCCCAGCTTGTCCGAGATGACGATCTTTCCAGTCGTCATCGGCATGTGCTCAGCATACCTCCATGGGTTAGCATCTGAGCACAAGGGAAGGTCTTTCACATTGAGCCTTTTCTGGGGCCCATGTGATTCTGCAAGGCACTGCATCCGCAGTTCCATAGCAGCCGCCTTCTCCTGATTCTCCTTCTGCATTTGTTGGATCATTCCAACAATCGAAGAGAGGGCCTGTCCCAGCTCTACTGGGAGACTGGCCGATGTTGAGGGAATAGGCTCCGGAATCTGAACCGGAGTAGCCGACACCTCGTCGACCTCTTCCTCTACGACGTCCGGGGCTTGAACTTCATCCTGGCCTTCGGCCAGGAGGTCTTCTTCCAAACGCTCGTCCACGTCAGACATCCTGTCATCTAACTGTGATGTCTTGCATCGCGACCGCGACTTTCAGCATCCACCTGGATCTGACCTTGGGGGATCTCCTCTTGAGGCTGGGGAATCACTGCATCAGCTGATGCCTTAGGAAAAAGATACGCCCTCATCTTCTCACTTGGAAGATAAGGGCCAGAGGTGTTCTTTTGGAAGCCCCTTACCCAGGTACGAAGCTTCTCCCTTGCTATATCCCTTGATTCCGCCGTCCTAGGGGAATCAAAAGTCTCAGTAATCAGGTTAGTGCACACAGTACATACCTAAGGGTCCCAATACTGGAGATCATCCTTGGAGACAGCGCATGCTGCGTGTCTCCTACAAAACTCATGTCCGCAGAGGTTCTTGCTGCGGACGTTGCAGAAAACATTTCCGCACTTCGGAGGGTCCTCCTGTAAAGAGAAGAAATTTCCATGAGTATCAAGTGACCTATGTATCACTGGATATGCATAGTATAGCATAACAATTCATAAAGGAAAAGACACACACTTGTGTTTCCCTCACAACCCATTGTTGCAGCCTTCCAGATAATAAAATCAAATGGTTAATCTCTTCTAGAGTAACCAATGCAAGGTTTCCAGAGGAAACAGGTGAAGCTCACACCTAAGCAATGATTTTAAAATCCTGGATAATAGACAGGAAAGAACTCACTTTCCTATCTGTAAGGCAACAGCAAGGGACTGTGTGAGAAAAACACAAAGTGTTAGAACACACAGTGCTGTACCAAAACCCATACCATAGTTTTCTTCTTACTGTAAATGTTATACTGAAGAATACTAGTACAGTATAAGAGGATACGTGCCGGCCGGCACTTGCCGGCCGGCGCACACCATAACTAGCTTTAAAGTATACTACTTAACAGCTATAAGGGCGGCAGAACTCCGGCAGAACTCTGGTTCAAATGTATGTGCCGGCCGGCAGCAACTGCCGGCCGGCAACAGCCAATGTCGGCCGGCAATGGCTGCCGGCCGGCAACTACACAAGGTAGTACCCAGCTGCCGGCCACACTCTTGGTGACCGGCAGACAAGGGGTGACATTAAGCCGGCCGGCAAAGGTACAGGACCGATGCCAGCCGGCAGCAAAAGAACCAGAGAACTACACCTGCCCGGCTGCCGGCCTCATAGGCCGGCAGCTGGGTCGGGTACAGCACAAGAAGAAAAATAGAATGGAT
>NC_090726.1:50781565-50796565 GCF_036898095.1 Palaemon carinicauda | reverse complement strand
AAAGAAACTATCGAGTTGGAGGCCAACACAACCCTAAATGAGGATTTCTTAGACATTGCGTTCCTGATCAGTGAGTAAACAATTTTTACGAAATAGAAAACACTCACGCCATTCTTTTTCTTTCTTTCTCTCACAAGCTGCGACCAATAACGGAAGATTAACAAGGTAGATTATCTGTTGCTTAGGTGAACTGAGGCAATTTCAGTTTTCAGGGACTAATCCATCTGCTACCTCTCGTCCCGATCCTTTTTTTGGAACGTCAGAGAGAGAGAGAGAGAGAGAGAGAGAGAGAGAGAGAGAGAGAGAGAGAGAGAGAGAGAGAGATAAAAGGTTAAGATAATAAAGTAGCCTCGGTTCTAAAATTCATGATAATTAGTTTTTAATAATAATAATAATAATAATAATAATAATAATTATTATTATTATTATTATTATTAATAACAATAATAATAATAATAATAAAAATAAATTATTATTATTATTATTATTATTATTATTATTATTATTATTATTATCATTATTATTATTATTATTATTATTATTATTATTATTATTAGATGCTAAAATTCAAATCTTGATACCCGTAGCATATATTTAGAGATCTCTCTCTTTTCGAAACCATGGCACTGACAAATCTTACAGCCATCCACTTTGTTTATCAATAGTGAATCACCCAATATTAAGCCCACAGAATGGTTTAACTTAATCATTTCTCGAGCAATCCTTCTGTACTAATTCCCTTTCCGTTTGATGGCCAGCTAAGCGTCAGCTGGTGCTCTTAGAGGATGAGAGTCGGTAGGCAAACTGGGCCACTTGCAGTACCCTTGGGAGAATAGCAGTAGGGAAACAGAGAGAAGCAAGGACATTAAAGGGAAGACTGGGTCTTCGCTAGAACTTCTGAGAGCTTTTTTTTTTTTACTCGTTAGTAGGGCGTGTTGGCAACAGATGGCACTGATCATTTTGCACTTTTGTTTACATCTTGAATCGAGAAACCAAAGAAGTGTTCTTAATATAAATTATGTTTGTTAATGCTGAATTATCATAAAATACACGTATGATTAAAGAAACTTTGTGAAAAAGCAATTTCTATAGTAGTGTACTTGCTGTCAAGGGTTTAAATGGTTGATACGACCGTAGGTATTTTCAATGAATTTTAGTTAGGTGTAGAGTTTTCCGGTCTTTCCTTTACAGTCTTTGGAAACATAGAGAAACAAAGACAGTAAAGGGAAGACCCGAAGGCTCCTTTACAAAAACCCACGTGCATTAGCTGCGTGATCAGCACTATCAATTGACAACACGAACAATTAAAATTCATTAAAAACTACGGGTGTATCATAACTATTTATGGAATTTAAGACCTATAGGTATGCTTTTCTACAAAATTGGCAATTTGATTATATGTTTTTATCATTATTTAGCATTGGCGACAAACGTAATTAATATTAATTGCCTTTTTCTCAAATCCTTGTGTAAGCAAAAGACCGAACTAATCAGCACCATCTGTTGCCAAAGCGCCCTATTAACGAAGGTGAATACTTACGGAAACTCCTGCGACTTTCCGGTATTTCCATAATTGTCTTTGAGAGACCAGGGATACGGCTGCGAGACCATCTTGAAGAAAATCTCAGATTAAATTTAGATCTAAGAATGAAAGTGCGGATAATGATTGGATTCTCTCGAGAGACCACTGTTGAAATCTTACGCTTGATAGAGGGATCAATGAGGATATGTCTGTTTTGATTTTGATGATCGATTAAGTAATATCACTATGGCTCCTTTGCCATGCCACTAGCTCTTGCGCATGGGCAGTCCCCAAGAGACGAGGTTTTTGATTAATTAACATCGCTCTATCTTATTTGGCACAACGGTAACTCTTATGCATGTGCAGCCCCCAGGAGAGGTGCTTTTATTTAAAGGGATCAATATGAGTTCAGGACGAAGGGCAAGGAATACAATGATGATGAGGAGATGAGAACTAGTGCCGTCGAGCACTGACGGGATGGGAAGGAGTGCAGAGCAGGATAAAAACGTTTGGCAGCCACTGTTCAGTACCTTTTGCCCGTTACCTCTTCGGTCCTCAATAAATTTTCTTTTGTCCCTAGACCCCTACCTCTTTGGTCTTTGATAGGTTTTCCTTTGTCCCTAGACCCTTGCCTCTTCGGTCCTTGATAAGTTTTCCTTTGTCCATAGACCCCTACCTCTTCTGTCTTCAATAAGTTTTATTTTGTCACAAGACCCCTTCCTCTACAATCCTCAATAAGTTTTTTTTTTTTTTTTTCGTATCTAGATCCCAACCTCTTCGGTCGTTGATAAGTTTTCTTTTGTCCCTAGACCCCTACCTTTTTGGTCCTCGGTAAGTTTTCTTTAGTCACTAGACACCTACCTCTTTGGTCCTCATTAAGTTTTCTTTTGTTGCTGGACCCCTACCTCTTTGGTCCTCAATAAGTTTTCGTTTGTTGCTAGACCCCTACCTCTTCGGTCCTCATTAAGTTTTTTTTTTTCTCTAGTACTCTCCCTACCTCTGTGGTCCTCACTAAGTTTGCTGTTGTCGCTAGACCCCTACCTCTTTGGTCCTGAATAAGTTTTCTTTTGTCGCTAGACCCCTACCTCTTTAGTCCTGAATATTTTTTTTTTTTTTATCGCTAGACCCCTACCCCTTTGTTCCTCAATAAGTTTTCTTTCGTCACTAGACCCATACCTCTTTGGTCCTCAATAAGTTTTTTTTTTGTCGCTAGACCCCTACCTCTTCGGTCCTCATTAAGTTTTTTTTTTCGCTAAAACCCTACCTCTGTGGTCCTCAATAAGTTTTCTTTTGTCGCTAGACCCTACCTCTTTGGTCCTCAATAAGTTTGCTGTTGTCGCTAGACCCCTACCTCTTTGGTCCTGAATAAGTTTTCTTTTGTCGCTAGACCCCTACCTCTTTAGTCCTGAATATTTTTTTTTTTTTTATCGCTAGACCCCTACCCCTTTGTTCCTCAATAAGTTTTCTTTTGTCACTAGACCCCTACCTCTTTGGTCCTCAATAAGTTTTTTTTTTTTGTCGCTAGACCCTACCTCTTTGGTCCTCAATAAGTTTGCTGTTGCCGCTAGACCCCTACCTCTTTGGTCCTCAATAAGTTTTCTTTCGTCACTAGACCCATACCTCTTTGGTCCTCAATAAGTTTTCCTTGTCCCTAGACCCCTACCTCTTCGGTCCTCATTAAGTTTTTTTTTTTTTTCGCTAGAACCCTACCTCTGTGGTCCTCAATAAGTTTGCTGTTGTCGCTAGACCCTACCTCTTTGGTCCTCAATAAGTTTTTTTTTTTTGTCAATAGACCCTACCTCTTTGGTCCTCAATAAGTTTGCTGTTGTCGCTAGACCCCTACCCCTTTGTTCCTCAATAAGTTTTCTTTTGTCACTAGACCCCTACCTCTTTGGTCCTCAATAAGTTTTTTTTTTTTTTTGTCGCTAGACCCTACCTCTTTGGTCCTCAATAAGTTTGCTGTTGCCGCTAGACCCCTACCTCTTTGGTCCTCAATAAGCTTTCTTTCGTCACTAGACCCATACCTCTTTGGTCCTCAATAAGTTTTCGTTGTCCCTAGACCCCTACCTCTTCGGTCCTCATTAAGTTTTTTTTTTTTCGCTAGAACCCTACCTCTGTGGTCCTCAATAAGTTTGCTGTTGTCGCTAGACCCTACCTCTTTGGTCCTCAATAAGTTTTTTTTTTTGTCGCTAGACCCTACCTCTTTGGTCCTCAATAAGTTTTTTTTTTTTGTCGCTAGACCCTACCTCTTTGGTCCTCAATAAGTTTTTTTTTTTTGTCGCTAGACCCTACCTCTGTGGTCCTCAATAAGTTTGCTGTTGTCGCTAGACCCCTACCCCTTTGTTCCTCAATAAGTTTTCTTTCGTCACTAGACCCATACCTCTTTGGTCCTCAATAAGTTTTCCTTGTCAATAGACCCCTACCTCTTCGGTCCTCATTAAGTTTTTTTTTTTCGCTAGAACCCTACCTCTGTGGTCCTCAATAAGTTAGCTGTTGTTGCTAGACCCTACCTTTTTGGTCCTCAATAAGTTTTTTTTTTTTTGTCGCTAGACCCTACCTCTTTGGTCCTCAATAAGTTTGCTGTTGTCGCTAGACCCCTACCCCTTTGTTCCTCAATAAGTTTTCTTTCGTCACTAGACCCATACCTCTTTGGTCCTCAATAAGTTTTCCTTGTCCCTAGACCCCTACCTCTTCGGTCCTCAATAAGTTTTTTTTTTTTCGCTAGAACCCTACCTCTGTGGTCCTCAATAAGTTTGCTGTTGTCGCTAGACACTACCTCTTTGGTCCTCAATAAGTTTGCTGTTGTCGCTAGACCCCTACCTCTTTGTTCCTCAATAAGTTTTCTTTTGTCGCTAGACCCCTACCTCTTCGGTCCTCATTAAGTTTTTTTTTTCGCTAGAACCCTACCTCTGTGGTCCTCAATAAGTTTTCTTTTGTCGCTAGACCCTACCTCTTTGGTCCTCAATAAGTTTGCTGTTGTCGCTAGACCCCTACCCCTTTGTTCCTCAATAAGTTTTCTTTTGTCACTAGACCCCTACCTCTTTGGTCCTCAATAAGTTTTTTTTTTTTTGTCGCTAGACCCTACCTCTTTGGTCCTCAATAAGTTTGCTGTTGCCGCTAGACCCCTACCTCTTTGTTCCTCAATAAGTTTTCTTTTGTCGCTAGACCCCTACCTCTTCGGTCCTCATTAAGTTTTTTTTTTTCGCTAGAACCCTACCTCTGTTGTCCTCAATAAGTTTTCTTTTGTCGCTAGACCCTACCTCTTTGGTCCTCAATAAGTTTGCTGTTGTCGCTAGACCCCTACCTCTTTGGTCCTGAATAAGTTTTCCTTTGTCGCTAGACCCCTACCTCTTTGGTCCTGAATAAGTTTTCTTTTGTCGCTAGACCCCTACCTCTTTAGTCCTGAATATTTTTTTTTTTCTTATCGCTAGACCCCTACCCCTTTGTTCCTCAATAAGTTTTCTTTCGTCACTAGACCAATACCTCTTTGGTCCTCAATAAGTTTTCCTTGTTGCTAGACCCCTACCTCTTCGGTCCTCATTAAGTTTTTTTTTTTTTCGCTAGAACCCTACCTCTGTGGTCCTCGATAAGTTTTCTTTTGTCGCTAGACCCTACCTCTTTGGTCATCAATAAGTTTGCTGTTGTCGCTAGACCCCTACCTCTTTGGTCCTGAATAAGTTTTCCTTTGTTGCTAGACCCCTACCTCTTTGGTCCTGAATAAGTTTTCTTTTGTCGCTAGACCCCTACCTCTTTAGTCCTGAATATTTTTTTTTTTTTTTTATCGCTAGACCCCTACCCCTTTGTTCCTCAATAAGTTTTCTTTTGTCACTAAACCCATACCTCTTTGGTCCTCAATAAGTTTTCCTTGTCACTAGACCCCTACCTCTTTGGTCCTTGAGAATTTTTTTTTTTTTTTGTCGCTAGACCCTACCTTTTTGGTCCTCAATAAGTTTTCTTTTGTCGCTGGACCCCTACCTCTTTGGTCCTCAATTAGTTTTCTTTTGTCGCTAGACCCCTACCTCTTTGGTCTTCAATAAGTTTTCTTTTTTTGCTAGACCCCTACCTTTTGGGTCCTGAATAAGTTTTCTTTTTTTGCTAGACCCCTACCTTTTGGGTCCTCAATAAGTTTTCTTTGTCGCTAGACCCCTACCTCTTTGGTCCTCAATAAGTTTTTTTTTGTCGCTTGACCCATACCTCTTTGGTCATCAATAAGTTTTCTTTTGTCGCTAGACCCCTACCTCTTTGGTCCTCAATAAGTTTTCTTTTTTCGCTAGACCTCTACCTCTTGGGTCCTCGATAAGTTTTCTTTAGTCGCTAGACCCCTACCTCTTTGGTCCTCGATAAGTTTTCTGTTGTCGCTAGACCCCTACCTCTTTGGTCCTCAATAAGTTTTCTATTGTCGCTAGACCCCTACCTCTTTGGTCCTCATTAAGTTTTCTTTTTTCGCTAGACCCCTACCTTTTGGGTCCTGAATAAGTTTTCTTTTTTTGCTAGACCCCTACCTCTTTGGTCCTCAATAAGTTTTCTTTGTCGCTAGACCCCTACCTCTTTGGTCCTCAATAAGTTTTCTTTTTTCGCTAGACCCCTACCTTTTGGGTCCTGAATAAGTTTTCTTTTTTTGCTAGACCCCTACCTCTTTGGTCCTCAATAAGTTTTCTTTTGTCGCTAGACCTCTACCTCTTGGGTCCTCGATAAGTTTTCTTTAGTCGCTAGACCCCTACCTCTTTGGTCCTCGATAAGTTTTCTGTTGTCGCTAGACTCCTACCTCTTTGGTCCTCAATAAGTTTTCTTTTGTTGCTTTATCGCTACCTCTTTGGTCCTCAATAAGTTTTCTTTTGTTGCTTTATCCCTACCTCTTTGGTCCTCAATAAGTTTTCTTTAGTCACTAGACACCTAGCTTTAAGGTTCTTCATAAGTTTCCATTTGCCCCTAGACCTCTACCTCTTTGGTCCTTGATAAGTTTTCCTTTGTCGCTAGACCCCTACCTCTTTGGTCCTGAATAAGTTTTCTTTAGTCACTAGAGACCTACCTCTTTGGTCCTCGATAAGATTTCTTTGGTCGCTAGACCCCTACCTCTTTTGTCCTCAATAAGTTTTCTTTAATCACTAGACCCCTACCTCTTTGGTCCTCGATAAGTTTTCTTTAGTCCCTGGACCCCTACCTCTTCGGTCCTCGATAAGTTTTCTTTTGTCGCTAGACACCTACCTCTTTGGTCCTGAATAAGTTTTCTTTAGTCGCTAGGCACCTAGCTTTAACGTTCTTGATAAGTTTTCTTTTTTTGCTAGACCCCTACCTCTTTGGTCCTTGATAAGTTTTTTTTTTGTCGCTAGACCCCTACCCCTTTGTTCCTCAATAAGTTTTCTTTCGTCACTAGACCCATACCTCTTTGGTCCTCAATAAGTTTTCCTTGTTGCTAGACCCCTACCTCTTCGGTCCTCAATAAGTTTTTTTTTTTTTTCACTAGAACCCTACCTCTGTGGTCCTCGATAAGTTTTCTTTTGTCGCTAGACCCTACCTCTTTGGTCATCAATAAGTTTGCTGTTGTCGCTAGACCCCTACCTCTTTGGTCCTGAATAAGTTTTCCTTTGTCGCTAGACCCCTACCTCTTTGGTCCTGAATAAGTTTTCTTTTGTCGCTAGACCCCTACCTCTTTAGTCCAGAATATTTTTTTTTTTTTTTTTTATCGCTAGACCCCTACCCCTTTGTTCCTCAATAAGTTTTCTTTTGTCACTAGACCCCTACCTCTTTGTTCCTCAATAAGTTTTCTTTTGTCGCTAGACCCCTACCTCTTCGGTCCTCATTAAGTTTTTTTTTTTCGCTAGAACCCTACCTCTGTGGTCCTCAATAAGTTTTCTTTTGTCGCTAGACCCTACCTCTTTGGTCCTCAATAAGTTTACTGTTGTCGCTAGACCCCCACCCCTTTGTTCCTCAATAAGTTTTCTTTTGTCACTAAACCCCTACCTCTTTGGTCCTCAATAAGTTTTTTTTTTTTTTGTCGCTAGACCCTACCTCTTTGGTCCTCAATAAGTTTGCTGTTGCCGCTAGACCCCTACCTCTTTGTTCCTCAATAACTTTTCTTTTGTCGCTAGACCCCTACCTCTTCGGTCCTCATTAAGTTTTTTTTTTTTCGCTAGAACCCTACCTCTGTTGTCCTCAATAAGTTTTCTTTTGTCGCTAGAACCTACCTCTTTGGTCCTCAATAAGTTTGCTGTTGTCGCTAGACCCCTACCTCTTTGGTCCTGAATAAGTTTTCCTTTGTCGCTAGACCCCTACCTCTTTGGTCCTGAATAAGTTTTCTTTTGTCGCTAGACCCCTACCTCTTTAGTCCTGAATATTTTTTTTTTTTTTTATCGCTAGACCCCTACCCCTTTGTTCCTCAATAAGTTTTCTTTCGTCACTAGACCCATACCTCTTTGGTCCTCAATAAGTTTTCCTTGTTGCTAGACCCCTACCTCTTCGGTCCTCATTAAGTTTTTTTTTTTCGCTAGAACCCTACCTCTGTGGTCCTCGATAAGTTTTCTTTTGTCGCTAGACCCTACCTCTTTGGTCATCAATAAGTTTGCTGTTGTCGCTAGACCCTACCTATTTGGTCCTGAATAAGTTTTCCTTTGTCGCTAGACCCCTACCTCTTTGGTCCTGAATAAGTTTTCTTTTGTCGCTAGACCCCTACCTCTTTAGTCCTGAATATTTTTTTTTTTTTTTATCGCTAGACTCCTACCCCTTTGTTCCTCAATAAGTTTTCTTTTGTCATTAGACCCATACCTCTTTGGTCCTTAATAAGTTTTCCTTGTTGCTAGACCCCTACCTCTTCGGTCCTCATTAAGTTTTTTTTTTTTTCGCTAGAACCCTACCTCTGTGGTCCTTGATAAGTTTTCTTTTGTCGCTAGACCCTACCTCTTTGGTCATCAATAAGTTTGCTGTTGTCGCTAGACCCCTACCTCTTTGGTCCTGAATAAGTTTTCCTTTGTCGCTAGACCCCTACCTCTTTGATCCTCATTAAGTTTTTTTTTCGCTAGAACCCTACCTCTGTGGTCCTCAATAAGTTTTCTATTGTAGCTAGACCCTACCTTTTTGGTCCTGAATATATTTTCTTTTGTCGCTGGACCCCTACCTCTTTAGTCCTGAATATTTTTATTTTTTTATCGCTAGACCCCTACCCCTTTGTTCCTCAATAAGTTTTCTTTTGTCACTAAACCCATACCTCTTTGGTCCTCAATAAGTTTTCCTTGTTGCTAGACCCCTACCTCTTTGGTCCTTGATAAGTTTTTTTTTGTCGCTAGACCCCTACCCCTTTGTTCCTCAATAAGTTTTCTTTTGTCACTAAACCCATACCTCTTTGGTCCTCAATAAGTTTTCCTTGTCACTAGACCCCTACCTCTTTGGTCCTTGAGAAGTTTTTTTTTTTTTGTCACTAGACCCTACCTCTTTGGTCCTCAATAAGTTTTCTTTTGTCGCTGGACCCCTACCTCTTTGGTCCTCAATTAGTTTTCTTTTGTCGCTAGACCCCTACCTCTTTGGTCTTCAATAAGTTTTCTTTTTTTGCTAGACCCCTACCTTTTGGGTCCTGAATAAGTTTTCTTTTTTTGCTAGACCCCTACCTCTTGGGTCCTCAATAAGTTTTCTTTGTCGCTAGACCCCTACCTCTTTGGTCCTCAATAAGTTTTCTTTTGTCGCTTGACCCATACCTCTTTGGTCATCAATAAGTTTTCTTTTGTCGCTAGACCCCTACCTCTTTGGTCCTCAATAAGTTTTCTTTTGTCGCTAGACCTCTACCTCTTGGGTCCTCGATAAGTTTTCTTTAGTCGCTAGACCCCTACCTCTTTGGTCCTCGATAAGTTTTCTGTTGTCGCTAGACCCCTACCTCTTTGGTCCTCAATAAGTTTTCTATGGTCGCTAGACCCCTACCTCTTTGGTCCTCATTAAGTTTTCTTTTTTCGCTAGACCCCTACCTTTTGGGTCCTGAATAAGTTTTCTTTTTTTGCTAGACCCCTACCTCTTTGGTCCTCAATAAGTTTTCTTTGTCGCTAGACCCCTACCTCTTTGGTCCTCAATAAGTTTTCTTTTTTCGCTAGACCCCTACCTTTTGGGTCCTGAATAAGTTGTCTTTTTTTGCTAGACCCCTACCTCTTTGGTCCTCAATAAGTTTTCTTTTGTCGCTAGACCTCTACCTCTTGGGTCCTCGATAAGTTTTCTTTAGTCGCTAGACCCCTACCTCTTTGGTCCTCGATAAGTTTTCTGTTGTCGCTAGACTCCTACCTCTTTGGTCCTCAATAAGTTTTCTTTTGTTGCTTTATCGCTACCTCTTTGGTCCTCAATAAGTTTTCTTTTGTTGCTTTATCCCTACCTCTTTGGTCCTCAATAAGTTTTCTTTAGTCACTAGACACCTAGCTTTAAGGTTCTTCATAAGTTTCCATTTGCCCCAAGACCTCTACCTCTTTGGTCCTCAATAAGTTTTCTTTAGTCACTAGAGACCTACCTCTTTGGTCCTCGATAAGATTTCTTTGGTCGCTAGACCCCTACCTCTTTTGTCCTCAATAAGTTTTCTTTAATCACTAGACCCCTACCTCTTTGGTCCTCGATAAGTTTTCTTTAGTCCCTGGACCCCTACCTCTTCGGACCTCGATAAGTTTTCTTTTGTCGCTAGACACCTACCTCTTTGGTCCTGAATAAGTTTTCTTTAGTCGCTAGGCACCTAGCTTTAACGTTCTTGATAAGTTTTCTTTTTTTGCTAGACCCCTACCTCTTTGGTCCTTGATAAGTTTTTTTTTTGTCGCTAGACCCCTAGCCCTTTGTTCCTCAATAAGTTTTCTTTCGTCACTAGACCCCTACCTCTTTGGTCCTCAATAAGTTTTCCTTGTTGCTAGACCCCTACCTCTTCGGTCCTCATTAAGTTTTTTTTTTTTTCGCTAGAACCCTACCTCTGTGGTCCTCGATAAGTTTTCTTTTGTCGCTAGACCCTACCTCTTTGGTCATCAATAAGTTTGCTGTTTTCGCTAGACCCCTACCTCTTTGGTCCTGAATAAGTTTTCCTTTGTCGCTAGACCCCTACCTCTTTGGTCCTGAATAAGTTTTCTTTTGTCGCTAGACCCCTACCTCTTTAGTCCTGAATATTTTTTTTTTTTTATCGCTAGACCCCTACCCCTTTGTTCCTCAATAAGTTTTCTTTTGTCACTAGACCCATACCTCTTTGGTCCTCAATAAGTTTTCCTTGTTGCTAGACCCCTACCTCTTCGGTCCTCATTAAGTTTTTTTTTTTTTCGCTAGAACCCTACCTCTGTGGTCCTCGATAAGTTTTCTTTTGTCGCTAGACCCTACCTCTTTGGTCATCAATAAGTTTGCTGTTGTCGCTAGACCCCTACCTCTTTGGTCCTGAATAAGTTTTCCTTTGTCGCTAGACCCCTACCTCTTTGGTCCTCATTAAGTTTTTTTTTTTCGCTAGAACCCTACCTCTGTTGTCCTCAGTAAGTTTTTTTTTGTCGCTAGACCCTACCTCTTTGGTCATCAATAATTTTGCTGTTGTCGATAGACCCCTACCTCTTTGGTCCTGAATAAGTTTTCCTTTGTCGCTAGACCCCTACCTCTTTGGTCCTCATTAAGTTTTTTTTTTCGCTAGAACCCTACCTCTGTTGTCCTCAATAAGTTTTCTTTTGTCGCTAGACCCTACCTCTTTGGTCCTCAATAAGTTTGCTGTTGTCGCTGGACCCCTACCTCTTTGGTCCTCAATTAGTTTTCTTTTGTCGCTAGACCCCTACCTCTTTGGTCTTCAATAAGTTTTCTTTTTTTGCTAGACCCCTACCTTTTGGGTCCTGAATAAGTTTTCTTTTTTTGCTAGACCCCTACCTCTTTGGTCCTCAATAAGTTTTCTTTTGTCGCTAGACCTCTACCTCTTGGGTCCTCGATAAGTTTTCTTTAGTCGCTAAACCCCTACCTCTTTGGTCCTCGATAAGTTTTCTGTTGTCGCTAGACTCCTACCTCTTTGGTCCTCAATAAGTTTTCTTTTGTTGCTTTATCCCTACCTCTTTGGTCCTCAATAAGTTTTCTTTAATCACTAGACCCCTACCTCTTTGGTCCTCGATAAGTTTTCTTTAGTCCCTGGACCCCTACCTCTTCGGTCCTCGATAAGTTTTCTTTTGTCGCTAGACACCTACCTCTTTGGTCCTGAATAAGTTTTCTTTAGTCGCTAGGCACCTAGCTTTAACGTTCTTGATAAGTTTTCTTTTTTTGCTAGACCCCTACCTCTTTGGTCCTCAATAAGTTTTTTTTTTTTGTCGCTAGACCCCTACCTCTTCGGTCCTCATTAAGTTTTTTTTTTTCGCTAGAACCCTACCTCTGTGGTCCTCAATAAGTTTTCTTTTGTCGCTAGACCCTACCTCTTTGGTCATCAATAAGTTTGCTGTTGTCGCTAGACCCCTACTTCGTTGGTCCTCATTAAGTTTTTTTTCGCTAGAACCCTACCTCTGTTGTCCTCTATAAGTTTTCTATTGTCGCTAGACCCTACCTTTTTGGTCCTGAATAAATTTTCTTTTGTCGCTGGACCCCTACCTCTTTAGTCCTGAATATTTTTATTTTTTTATCGCTAGACCCCTACCCCTTTGTTCCTCAATAAATTTTCTTTTGTCACTAAACCCATACCTCTTTGGTCCTCAATAAGTTTTCCTTGTCGCTAGACCCCTACCTCTTTGGTCCTTGATAAGTTTTTTTTTTTTTGTCGCTAGACCCTACCTCTTTGGTCCTCAATAAGTTTTCTTTTGTCGCTGGACCCCTACCTCTTTGGTCCTCAATTAGTTTTCTTTTGTCGCTAGACCCCTACCTTTTGGGTCCTGAATAAGTTTTCTTTTTTTGCTAGACCCCTACCTCTTTGGTCCTCAATAAGTTTTCTTTGTCGCTAGACCCCTACCTCTTTGGTCCTCAATAAGTTTTCTTTTGTCGCTTGACCCATACCTCTTTGGTCATCAATAAGTTTTCTTTTGTCGCTAGACCCCTACCTCTTTGGTCCTCAATAAGTTTTCTTTTGTCGCTAGACCTCTACCTCTTGGGTCCTCGATAAGTTTTCTTTAGTTGCTAGACCCCTACCTCTTTGGTCCTCGATAAGTTTTCTGTTGTCGCTAGACTCCTACCTCTTTGGTCCTCAATAAGTTTTCTATTGTCGCTAGACCCCTACCTCTTTGGTCCTCATTAAGTTTTCTTTTTTCGCTAGACCCTTACCTTTTGGGTCCTGAATAAGTTTTCTTTTTTTGCTAGACCCCTACCTCTTTGGTCCTCAATTAGTTTTCTTTTGTCGCTAGACCCTACCTCTTTGGTCCTCAATAAGTTTGCTGTTGTCGCTAGACCCCTACCTCTTTGGTCCTGAATAAGTTTTCTTTTGTTGCTAGACCCCTACCTCTTTAGTCCTGAATATTTTTTTTTTATCGCTAGACCCCTACCTCTTTGGTCCTCAATAAGTTTTCTATTGTCGCTAGACCCCTACCTCTTTGGTCCTCATTAAGTTTTCTTTTTTCGCTAGACCCTCACCTTTTGGGTCCTGAATGAGTTTTCTTTTTTTGCTAGACCCCTACCTCTTTGGTCCTCAATAAGTTTTCTTTGTCGCTAGACCCCTACCTCTTTGGTCCTCAATAAGTTTTCTTTTTTCGCTAGACCCCTACCTTTTGGGTCCTGAATAAGTTTTCTTTTTTTGCTAGACCCCTACCTCTTTGGTCCTCAATAAGTTTTCTTTGTCGCTAGACCCCTACCTCTTTGGTCCTCAATAAGTTTTCTTTTTTCGCTAGACCCCTACCTTTTGGGTCCTGAATAAGTTTTCTTTTTTTGCTAGACCTCTACCTCTTTGGTCCTCAATAAGTTTTCTTTGTCGCTAGACCCTTACCTCTTTGGTCCTCAATAAGTTTTCTTTTTTCGCTAGACCCCTACCTTTTGGGTCCTGAATAAGTTTTCTTTTTTTGCTAGACCCCTACCTCTTTGGTCCTCAATTAGTTTTCTTTTGTCGCTAGACCCTACCTCTTTGGTCCTCGATAAGTTTTCTGTTGTCGCTAGACCCCTACCTCTTTGGTCCTCATTAAGTTTTCTTTTTTCGCTAGACCCTTACCTTTTGGGTCCTGAATGAGTTTTCTTTTTTTACTAGACCCCTACCTCTTTGGTCCTCAATAAGTTTTCTTTGTCGCTAGACCCCTACCTCTTTGGTCCTCAATAAGTTTTCTTTTTTCGCTAGACCCCTACCTTTTGGGTCCTGAATAAGTTTTCTTTTTTTGCTAGACCCCTACCTCTTTGGTCCTCAATAAGTTTTCTTTTGTCGCTAGACCTCTACCTCTTGGGTCCTCGATAAGTTTTCTTTAGTCGCTAGACCCCTACCTCTTTGGTCCTCGATAAGTTTTCTGTTGTCGCTAGACTCCTACCTCTTTGGTCCTCAATAAGTTTTCTTTTGTTGCTTTATCCCTACCTCTTTGGTCCTCAATAAGTTTTCTTTAGTCACTAGACACCTAGCTTTAAGGTTCTTCATAAGTTTCCATTTGCCCCTAGACCTCTACCTCTTTGGTCCTCAATAAGTTTTCTTTAGTCATTAGAGACCTACCTCTTTGGTCCTTGATAAGATTTCTTTGGTCGCTAGACCCCTACCTCTTTGGTCCTCAATAAGTTTTCTTTAATCACTAGACCCCTACCTCTTTGGTCCTCGATAAGTTTTCTTTAGTCCCTGGACCCCTACCTCTTCGGTCCTCGATAAGTTTTCTTTTGTCGCTAGACACCTACCTCTTTGGTCCTGAATAAGTTTTCTTTAGTCGCTAGGCACCTAGCTTTAACGTTCTTGATAAGTTTTTTTTTTTTGCTAGACCCCTACCTCTTTGTTCCTCAATAAGTTTTTTTTCGTCACTAGACCCATACCTCTCTGGTCCTCAATAAGTTTTTTTTTTGTCGCTAGACCCCTACCTCTTCGGTCCTCATTAAGTTTTTTTTTTTCATTAGAACCCTACCTCTGTGGTCCTCAATAAGTTTTCTTTTGTCGCTAGACCCTACCTCTTTGGTCATCAATAAGTTTGCTGTTGTCGCTAGACCCCTACCTCTTTGGTCCTGAATAAGTTTTCCTTTGTCGCTAGACCCCTACTTCGTTGGTCCTCATTAAGTTTTTTTTCGCTAGATCCCTACCTCTGTGGTCCTCTATAAGTTTTCTATTGTCGCTAGACCCTACCTTTTTGGTCCTGAATAAATTTTCTTTTGTCACTGGACCCCTACCTTGATAGTCCTGAATATTTTTATTTTTTTATCGCTAGACCCCTACCCCTTTGTTCCTCAATAAGTTTTCTTTTGTCACTAAACCCATACCTCTTTGGTCCTCAATAAGTTTTCCTTGTCGCTAGACCCCTACCTCTTTGGTCCTTGATAAGTTTTTTTTTTGTCGCTAGACCCCTACCCCTTTGTTCCTCAATAAGTTTTCTTTTGTCACTAAACCCATACCTCTTTGGTCCTCAATAAGTTTTCCTTGTCGCTAGACC
>NC_090726.1:50756565-50776565 GCF_036898095.1 Palaemon carinicauda | reverse complement strand
TGGTAACCTAAGTATTGTCAGGTGAATGAGGACAGAGGAGAATCTGTAAAGAATAGGCCAGACTATTCGGTGCATGTGTAGGCAAAGGGAAAGTGAACCGTAACTAGAGATAAGGATCTAATGCATTACTGACTGGCCACTCAAAGGTATCTCAGCGGTTGGCTGGTGCACTGATCTATAGACCTATAGGCTCCCCCTAAAACCCAATCCCTAACTTTCATCGATGGTGAGGTTCCAGATAATACTTTAAAGCTATCGAGTTGATTGAGGGTCGAACTCACGTCCAACAGATTGCCAGGTAGGAACGTTTGCAATAGATTCTTTGAAATTAATTATGTTTAAGGTGTCTTGTTGATTTTTGATCCGATGCCAAGAAGCAAATTAATTTAATAACAAAAAATAAATGCCCAATCTCTTTAAAACTCTCTGAATAACGAAGTTTTACATAATTATACATTAGTTAGAAATCTTTGCTAAGATTTTATTTCCAGAGTTTTACATTTAAACGAATCATTAATTGTTTGAATTCCATTTCCGGTATTACACACTTCTAGGCTTTATGGTACTCCTTGCTCCGAAGAAGTACACCCTGTCACATTCTTACTTTACGGGGGAATAACAAAATTGCTACTGTAGGGAGAGCTCTCAGAGGTGGTAGGCTAAGCTGAACACAGGAACTTGCTGCACAGTAAGGGTGTGGCTAGACGTCCATCCTGAGAACGAGGTGTACCGAGAATTTCTGTGTCCAAGTGTACCTTTATAGCATCATCTTCTAGAAAAGATGAGTCACAGGGTATAGCTTCTAAATATTTTCATATTTACATCTTGAGAAACATGGATAAATTAGATATAAATTGCGCATGAGATAACATCATTCTACTTCAGTTTCAATAAAGCTCTGTTGGAGTGACGTGAATCATGTTATTACAGATGCTACAGTTGATAAAGTAAATAATACAGTTTACACTATTCTGAGAGATTTGCAAGGAATATAAAAGATAAATTTGGATGTAGCATAAATCACATAATACATAGCATGTAGCACGGTGAAATGCATTACGTAGAATTTAGCGGAACAAATGCCAAGGAGGGGAGTAGGAAAACAAAACGAGGGGGTTATTTTTCCTTGTCACAGCAAATATGGCAGTAAACAGTTGATGTAAGCTTCAAGGGAAGCTCTGCAATCCTGCGTTTCCTTTTATATCTCCATAGATAAAAACAATATAGTACAACATTATACAGCAAAAAGAAAAAAAAATACATCGTTTCATCTTGAAACATTGAAAAGACTGCAAGGCATAATAAACAAAAGATTGGATTTTTTTTTAATTCAATGTTCTTGAAGCGCAGCAAATTTCACAAACATATTGCGTTCTTGTTCTCTTTTGATCTGTTCTATTTACGTAGACTATTGTTGGGTAAACAATGCGAGAAATTCAATAACATTCCTCGGGTTGTCCTAGTGTTTATCTTGAATACGCATGGATCGCAGTGAACTGTAAGCATGCATTTTTTTTATTGTTGGGTGCCTGTCTTTCTGTCTGTCGCCTTCCTGTTTCTGTCTAACAGGGTCTATGTACATTTACGAGAGGCTATTTTGTTGCTAAGTAACTATCTTCCCTGTCTTTCTCATTCCTGTTCTGTCTGTTTTCTTTCTGTCTCACAGGGTCACTGTACATTTACGAAAAGTTATAAAATTGGGTGCATGTCTTTCTCGTCTTTCGCTTTTCCGTCTGTCTGCTTCCTTTCCGTCTCACAGGATCCCTACATTTACGAAAAGCTATTTTATTGCCAAAAAACAAACATTTTATTGATAAGGGCCTATTTTTCCTGCCTGGCTAATTCCTGTTTCTGTCTGTTTTCCTTCTGTCTCACAGGGTATATACATTTACGAGAAGGTGCCTGTCTTTCTCGTCTATCACGTTTCTGTTTCTGTCTGCTTTGTTTCTATCTCGGTACATTTACGAGTATACCTTTCAACGTTGGGATTCCTATCAACCTGTTTTTTTTTTTTCTGTTATCACATTCTGGCTTATGATACGGTTTACATTCTGGCTCGCTGTATATATGCTAGAGTTGTTGAAGTAAATAATACATTTCACTCTATTCCGAGACATTTGCAAGGGATATAACAGATAAATCTGCATGTAACATAAATCATATATTACATAGCATGTAGCACGGTGAAATGTATAACGCAGAATTTAGCGGAACAAACGCCAAGGAAGGGAAAAGGAAAACAAAATGAGGGGTTTATTTTTCCTTGTCACAGCAAATATGGCAGTAAATAGTTGGTGTAAGCTTCAAGGGAAGCTCTGCAATACTGCGTTTCCTTTTATATCTCTTGAGATAAAAACAAAATAGTGCAACATTATACAGAAAAAAAAAATACATCGTTTCATCTAGAAACACTGAAAAGACTGCAAGGCATAAAAACAAAAGATTGGATTTTTTTAAACTACGTTCTTGAAGCGCAGCAAATTTAAAAAAAAAAAAAATCCGTTCTTGTTCTCTTTTGATCTGTTCTATTTACGTAGAGTATTGTGGAAGGAAAGCGTTGCCCAACAATGCGAGAAATTCAATAACATTCCTCGGGTTGTCCTAGAGTGTTTATCTTGAATGCGCATGGATCGCAGTGAGCATGCATTTTTTATTGTTGGGTGCCTGTCTTTCTGTCTGTGGCCTTCCTGTTTCTGTCTAACAGGGTCTATGTACATTTACGAGAGGCTATTTTATTGCTAAGTAACTATCTTCCCTGTCTTTCTCATTCCTGTTCTGTCTGTTTTCTCTCTGTTTCGCTGGGTCACTGTACATTTACGAAAAGCTGTAAAACTGGGTGTATGTCTTTCTCGTCTTTCGTATTCCCGTCTCTGTCTGCTTCCTTTCCGTCTCACAGGATCTCTACATTTGCGAAAAGGTATTTCATTGCTAAAAACAACCATTTTATTGATAAGTGCCTATTTTTCCTACCTGGCTCATTACTGTTTCTGTCTGTTTTCCTTCTATCTCACAGGGTCTCTACATTTACGAGAAGCTATCTTACTACTACTATGGGTTTCACAGACAGTGCAAGTGCGATTTTTTGCTATTATTCTGTAACGAACAGTCGTATCAATACGAGATGTTGCTATAGGGTATTACACCCAGTGAGGAAATTTATAGGGGTATAATGATTCGTTAATTATTAATTATAAAGACACTTGCCCCTATGCCAAAGGGCAAAATCTCAATCATCCAGTCACAAAACCGAACAATAATATACAGAACCTCTACCTCCACCCCCTCCCTCCCTCTCCTTCATCCCTCACCTGCTCTCCCCCTGCTTCAAGCTATCTCTCTCCACCTCCACGCCATCCATCCCTCACCGTTCTTTCCCTTCCCTTCATGCTCTCTTTCTGAGAAGGTAGCTTAAGTTGCAACTTATTTTGTATGATTTTTTTTTATATCAAGCACTCTATCTATCTATCTTATCTAATTATAATATTTATTGTTGTAGATATGGAACAATTCAATCGGTTGTTACCTATCAGATGACTGACTGCTTTATTCACTGGTTTGCTCATCTCTCTCTCTCTCTCTCTCTCTCTCTCTCTCTCTCTCTCTCTCTCTCTCTCTCTCTCTCTCTCTATGGTATTGGTTATGTAAATAATTATTAGATTGACACCTATCTGAAGGGTTTTGGAGTAGCTGAGTGATAGAACTATGACTGATAGGGAAATGGCTGTTGTATACGTACCTGCGTTTTCTTGCCTTCTTTTGGCAAACCTTATTTCTACTCAGGGCATTAGCCATTTACTGGTATTACGAGGGAGAGCTTAAAGAAGTGATGGCCACCTCAGAAGGTGTCTGTCCGTATGGTTGCAGAAATGAGTTTGTCACCCAACTCTTCAACTTTTTTAATAAAGAGAAAGCTGACAACTGCCTTCAGATTAGTTTGCATAGGTGACTTGTTACAGTTACTCTATGAATTACTAATAAATATTGACCCTTTCCACAGGACATTCATCAGAGTTAAAGCCTTGATTATACTGATACATTTATTTTCAAGTGATGGATGTTTAAGATTTTATTTTATATAATACATATCTATATAAAGTCTTTCCTTCGTACAGGCCTTACCACCGTGTTGCAGCAGCCTTGAGGATGAAATTGAGTACGGTGCATTCAATTGCGTATCGTAGTACTAAGCCACGTCCCGTCACACCACCAACGCCTCCAGCACAGCCTATCTTTGACAGTTTCTCTGTAGGAGCCATACGTCGACACATCCATACAAAGTTTGTTGCCAAGAAGGCTTTTACTCTCGCATCCCTGGCACAGAACCTGAAGGAAGAAAGCATCATCCCCGAGAGTACCTCAAAGATTAAGCTATGGCGCTTACTCCACAAAATGGGAATCGAGTATAAGACCACTCAGCGCAAGATGTATGTCAGGAAGGAGTCAATTAACATCATGTGCCAAAGGATACGTTCCCTGCGGGACCTTCAAAGACATAGGGAAGACGGCAGGGAGGTAGTGTACCTGGATGAAACGTGGTTCACAACCAGAATGAGCCATAACATGGAATGGGTGGATACCACGCAGCCTAATACCAGTGCCAATTACAGCCGTCAGGTGCCACCAGGTGAGGGGGAACGTTTCGTGGTAGTCGCAGGTGGTACAGCCGATGGCTTCATTGACGGTTCCTTCCTCAGTTTCCCTGCTAAAAATACCAGCGGCGACTACCAATACCGAAATATGCAATGATATAATTGTGTACAATTACATATTGTTCAAACTCAAAGACAATATATACATATATATATAAATATATATATATATATATATATATATATATATATATATATATATATATATATATATATATATATATATAGCTATTTAGCAAACACTTTAAATTTCAGAAGCATGGGGCAAAAGGAAAAATTGGTTAAGCCTCTGTACAACTCCCCACATTAGTAGAAACTGACAGGCAGAGAGAGGGAGAGAGCAAATCAGTGTATAAATAGATATTAATAAGTTAACTGGAGGGTAACAACCACTGAACTGTTACATTTATACAACAGTGTCAATTATTATTAGATTGATAGAAAAAAAAAGCGTAAAAAAATATGTTTAAATCAAAGCAACATTCAGAGAGAGAGAAAGAGAGAAGGAAAGACGTAGGGCAGGTGAGGGAAGAAAGGAGAGGGGAGGAAGAAAAGGGGGGTTGGAGGTGAAGGAGGTTGTAGGCAGGCAGAGCTCTTCCAACCTGGTGTTCGTTTTCTTGCTTGGCTAATGAGTTTTGCCTCTTGGTATATGTACAAAAGTCTTTATTATTTACAATAAATGATTCATGATACTCCTATAAATTTCCTTACTGGGTGTAATACACTATAGTAAAATCTCGTACTGATACGAGTGTTCGTTACAGAATAATTGCAAAAAATCGCACTGGCACTGGTGCCTGTCTTTCTTGTCTATCACGTTCCTGTTTCTGTCTGCTTTATTTCTGTCTCGGTACATTTACCAGAATTACTTTTTAATGTTTGCATTCCTATCAACCTGTTTGTTTTTTTCCTGTTTACACATTCGGGCTTATGATACTGTTTACATTCTGGCTCACTGTATATTTAACTTCCTGATTTAAGGTAAATTATAAATCTTATGGGTCCCATTTCCTCTCTATTTCTATCGGCCTAAAAGTCCCCATAGCACTTACTGCGGAGGACTGTATGCAATAGTCTATGATCTTTTCCGCATTCCTTCAGCCCCTAGCTGCACTTTAAGGTTTAAAGGCCACTCATGAAGTAGCAGAGGCAAGGGACAGTGACATTGCCCTAGCAAACAGGACAGTGCCCTAGAGACTACCCATATATCCACCCTCTCCACCAAAGCTAGGCCAAGAGAGGTCCATGCAATGGCTGCTGACCTTAAAACTCCTCCAAAACCCTCATCCTTAGCTCACAAGGATGGTGAGGCTACCTACACTACAAGAAACTATCGAGCTTGAGCAGGACTCGAACCCGAGACGGATAGCGAGTCTTGATTGCTGTGACAGATGAAAATGTCTTTTCGTGCAAATATGTTGTTGAAAATTGAAACAAACTTGCTTAATATCCTTCTACTTTATCTCCATTCTTCCTTTCTTTCTTCCATTTTGCTTTTTAACATCCAACCTTTACCTCATGAGTAAATCGAGGGTTTTATCCTTAATGCCCTGGGCGCTGGCTGGCTGGCCTCGCAATACCGAACGGCAGGCTATTTAGCCAAAATTCACAAATACACAAATTTTGATAATAATAATAATAATAATAATAATAATAATAATAATAATAATAATAAGTTATGATGATATTAATAATTGAAATAATCTAATAAATCCAATCCCTCGGGACACTTTACAAGAGTGAAAAAAATATTCTTTAATATTTGAACAGAAATCCTATTCTTATAATTACTCTAAATGCAATTTAATTCTGCCGTACAATTAAATAGAAAAAATTGAGATACGTTGTAGATTCTTCTAAATGTTGCATGAAACTAACATTTGTAGAATTAGAATAAAATCAATCATGATCTTAACAATCTACACATATGTGTCATGTTGTTAAATCCTCTTTTTCAACTTTCAGTATAATCGTAGGATATGTGAAGGATATTTACTTTTCCTTTTAACATAGGATTTTTTTTCATCTTTACTCTTTTCGGATAAATGCTGCAACCTTAGAATTAGCTTTTCGTAAAACCTGAAATATATATATATATATATATATATATATATATATATATATATATATATATATATATATATATATATATATATATATATAAGAAATCTTATTAAATACAGTTGAAACTTAACTTTTCGTAAGACTTGACAAATTATATATGGCAAATTTTATCAAATACAGCTAAAATTGTTTTTTTCGTAAGACTAGATGGAAAATACATGGTAAATTTCATCAAATACAACTGAAATTAAGTTTTTCGTAATTCTTGAACATAAATATATGGGAAATTTCATCAAATACAACTAAAATTGACAGCTATAATTCAGTTTTTCGTAAAATTTGACAAAAGATATGGACAAAATTTTATCAAATACAATTTAAATTAGCAACAGAAATTCGGATTTCCGTAAAATTTGACAAAAATATATATAGCAAAATTTGTCAAATGCAGCTGAAATTGAATTTTCGTAAAATTTGACAAAAAAAATATATGGCGAATTTATCAATTACAATTAAAATACAGTGTTTCATAAAAGTTTACAAAAGATATCGACCAAATTTTATCAAATACAACTGAAATTGGCAGCAGAAATTAAGTTTTTCGTAAAATTTGACAAAAATATATAGCAAAATTTATCAAATGCAGCTGAAATTAAGTTTTTCATAAATTTGGCAAAAATATATGTAGCAAATTTATCAACTACAACTAAAATAAAATTTTTCGCAAAATTTAACAAAAAAATATAGCAAATTTTATCAAGTACAGCTGAAATTCAGCTTTTGGTAAAACTTGAAATAATGTATATAGCAATCTGAAACTTTGCTTTCCGTATAAGTTAAAAAAAAAAAACAACATATAGCAATTTTTTATAAAATACAGTTGAGGCTCAGCTTTTCGCAAAACTTGAAGAAAATATAAATCTTATAAAATACAGATGAAATTCAGCTCTTCGTAAGACTTGACAAAGTATGCACGGAAACTTCCTCAAATATCGAAACAAAAACTGTGTTATTTATCAATTTTAGTTTATCAGAACACTGATTTATGAAGGAGTGCAAACATAGGAAACCGATGTCTGATATATTTGCTATTTCAACTGACACTTCAACTCATCAAATCTTGGATGAATGTCTGACAAATAACTCATCGAATCATTCAAGTGGCTGAATATTTAATAAATGTCTCGATCCCAAAGAGATTTATTGATTAAAAAGCAGGATGACCTCGGGAGCTATAAATCTTTCACTCTCAAACGAGTAAATGGTGTTGGAAATGAATATCTTGCAATCCTTGGCAACTCTTCACTACCAAGGAAAGCACATCGTACTGTAACACAAGATTATTGTTTGTATGGAATACCAAATTACATTTAACTAGTTTTATTTGTGAGAATTGTCATAATTTTATAGCACTTTCAATAGAAATAAAAATATCAATATTCCAGGATGTTTTGAGGTACATAAAATTATATATATTTACTTTGGAAGCTTCAAAATTTCTAGTTAAAACTTCTTGACTATAATTCTAGAAAAACTAATTACTTTCGCTTTATTCTGTGAGATATACCATCAAAAAATAAGTTTAATGTATACATTGTAGTTTAAGATGAAAATATATGCATTCCACATTTCCATTTATACAATTTACAATGCTAAGAAAATCAGTTTGAGTTATTTTTTTTTTATCGTATAAAATAGAATATAATTTTCCACAATATTGAACAGATCTACTTGTTGGGTAACGCTTTTAATAATTTATGTTTAAGATAAGATACATCATGCCTTTACTATTTGCAACATCATTTCTAAATGCAAGCGAGATGAAATTAATCTCGCTTAAAGCCTCCGCACGTTAATTGAAGACGAGACAGACTGGCTCAGAGGTGCTGAAGACCCTCTCGTCAACAAGAGTGGGTGACGGTGTACGATAATGGGGGAAACGTTCGAGATTAATGTTTAAATGCTACATTCGTAAAGCACGATTGAAAGATATTAGGGTAAAAGATAATGTGATAGTAAATAAAAGTGGAAGTTTGAGACGACGGATAATGAATTTTACATTCAAAATCAAATAGATGTTCCTTTAATAACAATGAATGAGTCATATATTAGTTTCTACTGATTTCTGAGAAATGTTTTGATTTTTAATTTTGTCAGCGAGAAGTGTAATTTTACTGAACGGTAAAAAGTTTCCCTTTCTCACTCTCTTGCTTTTCTGTGTCACAAAAACAAAAGTACCTACTTCCCATCTATCTATCTATCTAGCATAAGGTTATTGTTGTTATACATTATACTTAATTGAATTTTTTCTTTATGGCAGATTTTACTGTACATGGTATTTTAAATGGCAGCTTAATGGGAATTTGCTTCGTAAGGAATCGCAATATGTGGGTTCTGAGTACAAGATGGGCTCATGGCTTCATAATTTTCTCTCATGAACATATAAATGTCCTTGTGATCTACAAAACTGGGCTTAACTGCCCCTCACATTGTCCAGTACTCCCTAGACCTAATTTGGGTTTAAAGGGTTAACATATCCCTTACCTTTGCCCCCCATTAGATATTTTGAAACCCGCTATACATATCAATGGAAAATATTACATTTTGGTTGGTCTTTATTACACTGTATTCTTCATTTCCAGTTAGTTTTTATTGGTTGGAAGACTATATTTCATACTTCGCCTTCTCATATCATGCTTTGTTTAAAGGATGCTTATGAATGGCAGAGGCAGAGGACAGTGACAATGACCTAGAGACAGTATACATATGATCACCGCCCAAGACCCATCTCCACCCAAGCTAGGACCAGGGAGGACCAGCCAATGACTCTTGACTCAGCAACTAGACTACAGTATAGGATCCCCCCCAAACTCCTTTTCTTAGGTAATAAGGATGAGGAGGTTATAGACACTACAATCAAACTATCGAGCTTGAATGGGACTCGAACCCCAGTCCGGCAGATTGCTAGTTAGGGGTGTTTCCAATAGGCCACCAAAACCTTGTACGCAAAATTTCATGATTTGTTTTGGTAACATAGCAGTTATATTAGAGGACTTTTTTTATGTCTTTGTTACATAACGGATTCATTATTACACTTTTATATGTTTGTTTACCATAGATAGCAGATCTCACTTCATGCATATATGCATAAACAGGAACAAGTCGGTTTTATGGTCAAATTTTCCACTGAGATGGCCCACACTCCCAGAGCAGGATGCTAATGATCCCTCGTTATAAAGTCCGAAGGAAACGTTATTGTTTCTGGAATCAATTATATGCAAATTTTATGAACATTAATTAGCGTAAAAATAATATTCGTAGCAGATACTTCACTGCGATGCCAACTGCATTTAGTTCTTGCGTTTTAAATATATCTATTTTTGATGTTTTCAAGAGTTCACATTTGGAAATTAGGATTTATTTCTTATTCACAAACCACTAATTTATCATTTATTTACTGAACAATAAACGTAATTTACAATTTATTCATATCCAGTGATTCGTAACCAAAGATATATAACTTATAGGATACTGATTTATGAAAAAAAAAAACTAAGATTTTAATCCACGTTGCTTTCAAAAAGTCAGCCGTTATTGGTTTTCAAAATTATTTTTTTTTTTACATATTTTAGTTCTTTCTTATCTAAATTGAAATATTTCAAATGTACAATATAAGAGTTAAAAAAACGTGACAAAATTGAAAATTCATCGCAATAATACTATTTCCAAGATTAATTTAATTTCATTTAAAAGAAAACGATAGATTCCTGCATTACATTCAATTTTCGTAGTCATAATAATTAATTGCTCTCACTATATGGCAACAGATCTACAATTTAAATCATCCCTTCAGTCACATAAATTTCCAAGTTTTATTTCATCACCAGAAAAGAGAAGAATTAATTTCATGACTTTTAGCCGACACTTTTTTTTTTTTTTTTTTTTTTATCGTAACAGATACAGATGTCTACTATACAGAACACGAAAGGATTAATTAATTCTCTCCAGCTTTTATAAAACACTGGAAATGAATTTCCATCGCTACAATATTCATGATATAAGCGAACGGTGGCTGGATTCGACACGTGTCAATACACGTTTCATCTCAGAATGATATTTGATTCGGGTCGAAGCAATAATATTCTACGTCATAGGCGAGTCTCGTTGGAGAATTCTTTGTCTCGTTCGAGAATTCTTTGTCTCATTCGAGAATTCCTTGTCCTCTCAATCGTAGAATACCTTGCATTGGTATTTTGTATGGTTGGAGAATCATTTGTTCTCTCTATCGTAGAATACCTTCTCTTGGTATTTCGTATCGTTGGAGAATCCTTTGTTCTATATATCGTAAAATACCTTCTATTGGTATTTTGTCTCCTTGGAGAATGTTCTCTATCGTAGAATACCTTCTCTTGGTATTTTGTCTCGTTGAAGAATCCTTTGTTCTATATATCGTAGAATACTTCTATTGGCATTTTAAAATCTTTGGAGAATCCCTTCTCTCTATCGTAGAATACCTTCTCTTGGTATTCTGTCTGGTTGGAGAATTCTTGGACCTCTCAATCGTAGAATACTTTCTCATGGTATTTTGTCTCATTGAAGAATTCTTTGTCCTCTCTATCGTCGAATACCTTCTCTTGGTATTTTGTCTCCGAGAATTCTTAGTCCTCTCTATCGTAGAATCCCTTCTCTTGGTATTTTTTCTCGGAGAAGTCTTTGTCCTTTCGATCGTAAAACACTTTCTCTTGGTATTTTGTCTCGTTGGAGAATTCTTCGTCTTCTCTATCGTAGAATACCTTCCATTGGTATTTTGTCTCTTTGGAGAATTTTTTGTCCTCTCTATCGTAGAATACCTTCTCTTGGTACTCTGTCTCGTTGGAGAATTCTTTGTTCTCTATCGAAGAATATATTTTCTAGGTATTCTGTCTCGTTGGAGAATTCTTTGTTCTCTCTATCGAAGAATACCTTCTTTTGGTATTCTGTCTCGTTGGAGAGTTCTTTGTTCTCTCTATCGAAAAATATCTTCTCTTGGAATTCTGTCTCGTTGGAGAATTCTTTGTTCTCTGTAACGAAGTGTACCTTATTTTGCCTTTTGTCTCGTTGGAGAATTCTTTGTTCTCTCTATCGAAAAATATCTTCTCTTGGTATTCTGTCTCGTTGGAGAATTCTTTGTTCTCTCTATCGTAAAATAACTTCTCTTGGTATTTTGTCTCGTTGGAGAATTCTTTGTTCTCTGTAAGGAAGTACACCTTATTTTGCCCTTTGTCTCCTTGGAGAATTCTTTGTTCTCTCTATCGAAGAATACTTTTTTCTTGGTATTCTGTCTCGTTGGAGAAATCTTTGTTCTCTCTATCAAAAAATACCTTTTCTTGGTATTCTGTCCCATTGGAGAATTCTTTGTTTTCTCTATCGTAAAATGCCTTCTCATTATATTTTGTCTCGTTGGAGAATTCTTTGTCCTCTCGATCGTAGAATACATTATCTTGGTATTTTGTCTCGTTGGAGAATTCTTTGTCCTCTCGATCGTAGAATACATTATCTTGGTATTTAGTCTCGTTGGAGCATTCTTTGTTATATCTAAGATAGAATACCTTTTCTTGGTATTTCATTCAATAGAATACCATCAGAGTTATGTCTCAGTGGAGAATTCCTTGTTGTCTCTATCAAGGAACACCCTTTCTTGATATTCTATTCAATAGAATACCATCTTAGTTTTCTATAATGTAACTTTAATGAAACACAAGAAAAACGAATATGATATATTTTTGATTACTTATATCGTGCGAAGGGAGACATGTCTATATTTGAACACACCCAGACACTATGCTGTATATATGTATGTATATATATACATATTTATATAAGTATATATATGGATACATACATATGTATACATATTCATATGTAAATATATGTATAGATATATATTTATATGTGCATATATATGTCTATACATACTCATTTACTTATAAGTATATATATATATATATATATATATATATATATATATATATATATATATATATATATATATATATATATATATGTGTGTATACATATATATCTATATATATATATAATATATATATATATATATATATATATATATATATATATGTATATATATATATATATATATATATATATATATATATATATGTATGTATATATATATAAATAAAATAACCCAAAATGTATGAAAAATTAAATTTATTTAGCTTTCCTTCCTCTTCAGAAAACAGATGGTTACAAATTTTTGAAAAAGAGGTACAGAAAGGTTCGTAAGAGATAAAAAGCCCGTTACAGTCTTAACGATCATTAACAGCATTTCACGGTGATTTGTTTACATCTTTTAACAATTCCCTAACAATAGTTACATTGTTTTTTACAATATTATTTAAAAACTTGTCCAATTTAAAATTACTTTGATATGTATTAAAATCATTAGAATTCTGAATTAAAACAGCTTCAATCAGTTTCCGTCTATGTGTATCAGGCATTGATATGTGTCCATATTTTTAAAATCTATTGGATGATTTTCTCGTGTCGTATGTTTAAAAACAGCGCTATTTTCATCTCCTCTTCTAATAGAATCTCTATACTCTCTTTTTCTTCTTTCAAAATCTACTGACTCTCCTATGTATACCTTATCACATGAACCACATGTGATAAATAAATCTAATTTTTCATACATTGTGGGTTATTTCATTTATCTCAAATACACGGAAAATTGTGTATTTTGATGTATACAGTATATAATATATATATATATATATATATATATATATATATATATATTTTATATAATGCATATATATATATATATATATATATATATATATATATACATATATATATATACATATATATATATATATATATATATATATATTATTTATACATGTAAATATACATATGCATACACATATACATACACACAAACATACACATATATACATACATATATATGTATATCCATATATATATATGTATATATATATATATATATATATATATATATGTATAGATATATATATATGTATGAATGTACATTTATATATGTATATATATATATATATATGTATATATATATATATATATACATATATATATATATATATATATATATATATATATATATATATATATATATATACGCGTAAATGTTTTTGTAACTTATAAAGCGTCATGGATCAGCTTTCTGTACACAAAACTCCTATAGTATTAGCCATTTGGTATATTTACACAAAAGGTTGATCAACAGTCCATCGAACCCTACTTGCAACAATGCAAGTACTCTCACTCATCCATAATAACAAGCCCATTCTTATTCATTTTCGCCACCAATAACTCTCCACTCTTATAAACCATCTTTATAAACCATCTTAAAATACCCTGATCTATGTTTTCAAAAGCTAACAGGTTTTATTGTATGCATACATCTATTTACACCACCTTCAGCTCATTATTTTGCTTTCAGTATCCTAACTTAACTTTTATAAAGGAGGGATTGCTCTCTTTATACTTCTTTACCCACCGATTCTTCCGACATGTACAAACCATCTCAAAATACACTGACCCTTTTTTTTAAATCCCATTTTTTTTTACTATGCATGCAGATTCTTTCAATGCCTTCACCAACCAGTCAATGTCTATGCTCCCGACATGCATATACCATCTCAAAATACACTGATCTGTTTTCAAAAGCTAACCTTTTTACTAAGCATATAGCTAGTTACAGTGCCTTCAGCTCATTCAGATATATTCATTATCCAAAATCAACTTTTATAAATAAGGGATGACTCAATAATCCCTTCACACATTACCATATTGGGCGGTATTCATAAAGAAAAGGATATCCTTATAATTGCAAAATATGAAGGATATCCGTCTACTTGTATTCATAAACATTTCAAGCAAAAGCTTCTACTTTTAGAGCAAAAGCATATCCTTATAATCACATAAAAGTAAATGGTTATACATAAAGAAGACCCTTTACTTCATATAAAGAGCATATGCTTCGAAAAAAACTGAGTCTGGTCAGTAGCAGACTGCAGTTCGAAGAGAAAGGTTGTTTTGTCCGATTCTCAGCACGATGGCAGATTTTGTGGATGTGAGGCATGTTAAACAATACATGCTCCGTTTACCCACACTTGATCGTGATTTCAAGATGTTATTCCGTTTTGAAGAACAAAATGTACAGTGGCTTGCGGACAGATATCTTGTCCACACCTGGAATCTCGATGAAATATCAAGGTTAAGCCATAACTTGGTGATATGCATTTTACATTTGCTTTTGCATGTATAAACAGTTGGGAGAATACGAAGGCTGCTGTATTTAGGGATGTATGTATGTACAAACAGTATATATGTATGTATGTATGTATGTATGTATATATATATATATATATATATATATATATATATATATTTATACTGTATATATATATATATATATATATATATATATATATATATATATATATATATATGTGTGTGTGTGTGTGTGTGTGTGTTTGTGTGTGTGTGTGTTTGTACAGTACATGCAAATATACTGTATTCATATATATATATATATATATATATATATATATATATATATATATATATATATATACATGTATATGTATATGTACATATATATATATATATATATATATATATATATATATTATATATATATATATATATGTATATGTATATGTATATATATATATTATATATATAAGCATATATATATATGTAAATGTATGTATATATATGTATATTTACATCGTATAAATATACATATATACATAGAATATTCATATACTGCAAGAGCTTATATACATGCATGTATATACACATATATAAACTATATATATGTATATATGTATGTATATATATATATATATATATATATATATATATATATATATATATATATATATACATATACATATACACACACACACACACACATATATATATATATATATATATATATATATATATATATATATATATATATATATATATATCGATTCGTACCAGAAATAGATTGTTCTAAATCCCAAACCTGAAATAATTTAGCTGAAATCAACTATTTCAATTCGGTTTGCTTTAAACCTCAATTACCCTTCGCCCTTCGTCCGGGTATCTTAAAGTTTCCTTCAAATTGCAAAACTTTTCAACTCAAATCCATAAATCAAATCACGTAGTTGTTTATTATTATTATTATTATTATTATTATTATTATTATTATTATTATTATTATTATTATTATTATTATTATTATTTCATTATCATTATTATTATTGTTGTTGTTGTTGTTGTTATAAAACAAGAATGGAATTTTTCGCGAGTCCTAAAAGAATTCGGAAGAAAATCTTCTCGGATTTCCAAATGGCTTCAGAAGAAATAGCCATAGACTTATCATGGAATTCTGAATGCCTGCAGAACGGAATCTCAGAACGGTATCGGAAAAAAAACTTTCCCGGATTTCCAAATGGCTTCAGAAAAAATAGCCATAGACTTAACATGGAATTCTGAATGCCTCCAGAACGGAATCTCAGAATGGTTTCGGAAGAAAACTTTCCCAAATTTCCAAAAGTCTTCAAAGGACATAGGCGTATACTTAACATGGATTTCTGAATGACTCCAGAACTGAAATTTCCAGGAGCATTCCTGAACAACTCCTCCCCGAGCTTCAAATGACTTCTGAAGACCTGATCTTCATTTTTTCAAACGTAGCCTGCAACACCTCACATGATCTGTATGTAGCTGGCGAAATCTAACCTAGGAATTGCGCGTCAATAGGAGTAAGAGGAAATGAGTTGATGACTGGGAGAAGGATTTCACTTAACTCACAGAGATCGCGTTCTGGCGGAATAGGAAGCTGCCGGTAAGAATTATGTGTTACGTCTTCGAAACACCAACAACTACAGATGGTTTTGGTTGCTGTCGAAGTTACCGATCGTTCGTTTTATATCGCTCGACCTATAGAAAGACACGGGATCTTCCGTTGGCAGCTGAGCTTTGAAGATCATAATGTATGCGCCTTGAAGGATCCTTTGCTTGGGCTTTTGTGACGATGTCTTATTAAAGGAGACTCTTGGAAAAAGTAAGAGGCTTTGTATCGGTGCAAAAACGAATTGCGGGGAATGAGGATGGAGGCAGAATGGTTCAACTGAACGGTGAGTAACGTGTAGTTCTTCAACAGGATTCTCCCAAAATTCGCCATTGAAGTAAGGACATATCCAAACGACATTGGTAAATATATCATGTTGCTCGTCATTTACTTTGGCATGATAGTGTATGCGGAGAAATCGATAGTATTCATCTCTTTACTCATTGCCCAGATAGGTAAAGAATAAATGCCTTCGATTTCCCTGAGGAATCTGACGAAGTGAGGACTTGCGGCACTGAAATCTCTTTTGAAATCTAGAAGGACGCTGACGAACTAAGGAAAAGAGACAATGAAATCTCGAAAAAAAAACAGATAATATAATGAAAGAAGATCTTGAAAACTAGAAGACAGGAGAGAACAGCGAAGAGGAGCCTTTAATGCCAGAGGTAAGACACCTAAAAATAGAGAGCCTCTAATACTAGAAGTAAGGCACCTCAAAATATAGATCGAAGACCCTCTAATGCTAAAAGTAAGGAACCTAGAAATATATGTCAAAGAACTTCTAATGCTAGAAGTGTGGGAGCTAAAGAGAGAGGTCAAAGAACTTCTAATGCTAGAGGTGTGGGAGCTATAAAGAGAGGTCAAAGAACTTCTAATGCTTGAGGTAAGAGAGCTGAAAAGAGGTCAGAGAACTTCTAATGCTAGAGGTGTGGGAGCTAAAAAGAAGTCAAAGAACTTCTAATGCTAGAGGTGTGGGAGCTAAAAAGAGGTCAAAGAACTTCTAATGCTAGAGGTGTGGGAGCTAAAAAGAGGTCAAAGAACTTCTAATGCTAGAGGTGTGGGAGCTAAAAAGAGGTCAAAGAACCTCTAATGCTAGAGGCGTGGGAGCTAAAAAGATGTCAAAGAACCTCTAATGCTAGAGGTGTGGGAGCTAGAAAGAGGTCAAAGAACTTCTAATGCAATGGGTGTGGGAGCTAAAAAGAGGTCAAAGATCTTCTAATGCACGAGGTGTGGGAGCTAAAAATAGGTCAAAGAACTTCTAATGCAAGAGGTGTGGGAGCTAAAAAGAGGTCAAAGAACTTCTAATGCAAGGGGTGGGGGAGCTAAAAAGAGGTCAAAGAACTTCTAATGCAAGGGATAGGGGAAGCTAAAAAGAGGTCAAAGAGCTTTTAATGCAAGGGGTGTGGGAGCTAAAAACAGGTCAAAGAACTTCTAATGCAAGGGGTGTGGGAGCGAAAAAGAAGTCAAAGAACTTCTAATGCAAGGGGTGGGGGAGCTAAAAAGAGGTCAAAGAACTTCTAATGCAAGGGGTGGGGGAGATAAAAAAGGTCAAAGAACTTCTAATGCAAGGGGTGTGAGAGCGATAAAGAGGTCAAAGAACTTCCAATGCAAGGGGTGGGGGAGCTAAAAAGAGGTCAAAGAACTTCTAATGCAAGGGGTGTGGAAGCTAAAAAGAGGTCAATGAACTTCTAATGCAAGGGGTGTGGGAGCTAAAAAGAGGTCAAAGAACTTCTAATGCAAGGGGTGGGGGAGCTAAAAAGAGGTCAAAGAACTTCTAATGCAAGGGGTGGGGAGCTAAAAAAAGGTCAAAGAACTTCTAATGCAAGGGGTGTGGGAGCGAAAAGGAGGTAAAAAAACTTCCAATGCAAGGGGTGGGGGAGCTAAAAAGAGGTCAAAGAATTTCTAATGCAAGGGGTGTGGGAGCTAAAAAGAGGTCAAAGAACTTCTAATGCAAGGGGTGTGGGAGCTAAAAACAGATCAACGTACTTCTAATGCAAGGGGTGTGGGAGCTAAAAAGAGGTCAAAGAACTTCTAATGCAAGGGGTGTGGGAGCTAAAAAGAGATCAATGAACTTCTAATGCAAGGGGTGTGGGAGCTAAAAAGAGGTCAAAGAACTTCTAATGCAAGAATGTGGGAGCTAAAAAGAGATCAATGAACTTCTAATGCAAGGGGTGTGGGAGCTAAAAAGAGGTCAAAGAACTTCTAATGCAAGGGGTGTGGGAGCTAAAATGAGGTCAAAGAACTTCTAATGCAAGGGGTGGGGGAGCTAAAAAGAGGTCAAAGAACTTCTAATGCAAAGGGTGGGGAAGCTAAAAAGAGGTTAAAGAACTTCTAATGCAAGGGGTGTGGGAGCTAAAAAGAGGTCAAAGAACTTCTAATGCAAGGGGTGTGGGGGCTAAAAAGAGGCCAAAAAACTTCTAATGCAAGGGGTGTGGGAGCTAAAAAGAGGTCAAAGAACTTCTAATGCAAGGGGTGTGGGAGCTAATAAAAGGTCAAAGAACTTCTAATGCAAGGGGCGTGGGAGCAAAAAAAAGGTCAAAGAACTTCTAATGCAAGGGGTGGGGGAGCTAAAAAGAGGTCAAAGAACTTCTAATGCAAGGGGTGTGGGAGCTAAAAAGAGGTCAAAGAACTTCTAATGCAAGGGGTGTGGGAGCTAAAAAGAGGTCAAAGAACTTCTAATGCAAGGGGTGTGGGAGCTAAAAAGAGGTCAAAGAACTTCTAATGCTAGAGGTGTGGGAGCTAAAAAGAGGTCAATGAACCTCTAATGCTAGAGGTGCGGGAGCTAAAAAGAGGTCAAAGAACCTCTAATGCTAGAGGTGTGGGAGCTAAAAAGAAGTCAAAGAACTTCTAATGCAAGGGGTGGGGAAGCTAAAAAGAAGTCAAAGAACTTCTAATGCTAGAGGTGTGGGAGCTAAAAAGAGGTCAAAGAACCTCTAATGCTAGAGGTGTGGGAGCTAAAAAGAGGTCAAAGAACCTCTAATGCTAGAGGTGTGGGAGCTAAAAAGAGGTCAAAGAACTTCTAATGCAAGAGGTGTGGGAGCTAAAATGAGGTCAAAGAACTTCTAATGCAAGGGGTGTGGGAGCTAAAAAGAGGTCAAAGAACTTCTAATGCAAGGGGTGTGGAAGCTAAAAAGAGGTCAAAGAACTTCTAATGCAAGGGGTGGGGAAGCTAAAAAGAGGTTAAAGAACTTCTAATGCAAGGGGTGTTGGAGCTAAAAAGAGGTCAAAGAACTTCTAATGCAAGGGGTGTGGGAGCTAAAAAGAGGTCAAAGGATTTCTAATGCAAGGGGTGTGGGAGCTAAAAAGAGGTCAAAGAACTTCTAATGCAAAGGGTGGGGAAGCTGAATAGAGGTCAAAGAACTTCTAATGCAAGGGGTGTGGGAGCTAAAAAGACGTCAAAG
>NC_090726.1:50741565-50746565 GCF_036898095.1 Palaemon carinicauda | reverse complement strand
AGCCAATCAGATTACCAGATGAGTGCGTTATCATAATGACTCATATATTTTCTATTTGAGTATACTGTATATATATATATATATATATATATATATATATATATATATATATATATTTATATAAATATATATATATATATATATATATATATATATATATATATATATATATATACAGTATATATTTATATAAATATATATATATATATATATATATATATATATATATATATATATATATACAGTATATATATATATATACATATATAAATATATATATATATATATATATATATATATATATATATATATATATTTATATATAAATATACATATACATACATACATATATATATATATATATATATATATATATATATATATATATATATATATATATCTAACACGATTACTTCATTTAGCTACCCCTAAGCATTCATTATAACTTAGAAAGAGAGAGAGAGAGAGAGAGAGAGAGAGAGAGAGAGAGAGAGAGAGAGAGAGAGAGAGAGAGAGAGAGAGAGAGAGAGAAATACTAATAAGAATATAATTTTCTATTGAGAAACCTGTCTTAAGTCACAGATAACAATTGGCCAAAATATTTAGGGAAGCAGAGAAACTAAAAGAGAAAGAAAAACAAGTAGATGAGAGAGAGAGAGAGAGAGAGAGAGAGAGAGAGAGAGAGAGAGAGAGAGAGAGAGAGAGAGAGAGAGAGAGAAATCCTCCATCAGGACAAACAATGGAAGGCAATGGAGCATTAATCTTGTGAATGGATCGTTCTATTGACGACCTATGATCGATTCGCGAATAGAACACGGACAACTACTGGTTTTCAGTGCCAATAGTCGTTCCCCTAAAATGGAACTAAAGTGTATTGGTAGGGGGGGAGGGGGAGGGGGAGGGGAGGGGGAGGGAAGGAGAAAATGCTGGAGGGAGAAAAAGGAGAGGTTTAAGAATGGCAGGTTTTTTTCGCTTGCAAATTTAGCTGTCTGTCAGCCAGGCGACATCTTTTCCTTCATGTACGATGTTTGAGGAAGTTGCATTTCCAGATGCGTGATAACCTTTGGCCTTATTTCCTCTGGGATGCGAGCCAAAGGTCTGTCAAGGGGGCAGAATAGGAGGAGGAGGAAATGTATAAAGTGAAAGATGTATAAAAGGGAGGAGGAACTGTATAAAATGAAAGAAAATAAAAAAAGGGAGGAGGAAATGTATAAAATGAAAGATGTAAAAAAGGGAGGAGGAAATTAATAAAATGAAATAAAATGAAAAAAGGGAGGAGGAAATGTATAAAATGAAAGATGTAAAAAAAGGGAGGAGGAAATGAATAAAATGAAAGAAAATGAAAAAAAAGGGAGGAGGAAATGTATGAAATGAAAGTTGTAAAAAAGAGAGGAAGAAACGTATAAAATGAAAGAAAATGAAAAAAGGGAGGAGGAAATGTATGAAATGAAAGATGTAAAAAAAGGAAGGAGGAAATGTATAAAATGAAAGAAAATGAAAGAAGGGAGGAGGAAATGTATAAAATGAAAGAAAATGAAAAAAGGGAGGAGGAAATGTATAAAATGAAAGATGTAAAAAAAAGGAGGAGGAAATGTATAAAATGAAAGAAAATGAAAAAAGGGAGGAGGAAATGTATGAAATGAAAGAAAATTAAAAAAGGGAGGAGGAAATGTATGAAATGAAAGAAAATGGAAAAAGGGAAGAGGAAATGTATAAAATGGAAGAGGTAAAAAAAGGGAGGAGGAAATGTATAAAATGAAAGAAAATGAAAAAAGGGAGGAGGAAATGTATAAAATGAAAGAAAATGAAAAAAGGGAGGAGGAAATGTATAAAATGAAAGAAAATAAAAAAAGGGAGGAGGAAATGTATAAAATGAAAAAAAAGGAGGAGGAAATGTATAAAATGAAAGTGTAAAAAAGGGAGGAGGAAAAGTGAAAGAAAATTAAAAAAGGGACGACGAAATGTATGAAATGAAAGGAAATGAAAAAAGGGATTAGGAAATGTATATAATGAAAGAAAATGAAAAAGGTAGGAGGTGATGTATGAAATGAAAGATGTAAAAAAGGGAAGAGGAAATGTATAAAATGAAAGAAAATGGAAAAAAAAGGGAGGAGGAAATGCATAAAAAATGAAAGAAAATTAAAAATGGGAGGAGGAAATGTATAAAATGAAAGAAAATGAGAAATGGGAGGAGGAAATGTATGAAATGAAAGGGAATGAGAAAAGGAGGAAATATATAAAATGCAAGAAAACGAAAAAAGGGAGGAAGAAATGTATAATATGAAAGAAAAATAAAAAAAGAAATGCAGAGCTAAAAGGTCAAAGTTATCGTTGATAATATTTTCTACGTAGTGTTTTTTCCTTAAGAATTATTTAGCCTGAATAAAAATGTCAAGGCATTTCTTCTCAACTAAGAAAAAAAATAAAAAATAAACGTTTCATCTTATATGATTTTTTTCCCCCCTACGATTTCTTGAAGGGAATTTATCTAAAGTTCAAGTATATGTTTGATATATAATATTTGCATAAGAAGTCTTATAGTTCATTGATGAAAACCAATAACAGCATATTCCGAAAGGGGCGGGACGAGGGGGCTGGGAACCCCCTCTCCTGTATCTACATCCTGTGAGACATCAACAAAGAGATGGAGCTGGGGGGAGAGTGACTGCTCCCCGCACTCTAGTTTTGGGGTGATTGAATGTGCGTGGATGTAGTACGATAGAGAGTAAAAGATGTGAAATTGGAAGTATGTTTAGGAATAGAAGAATTGATGTATTGGCCTTGTGTGAGACGAAGATAAAAGGAAAGGGTGAAGTGATGTTTGGTGAAATGTCTGGTAGAGTGTCTGGGATTGAAAGGGGAAGAGCGAGAGAGGGTGTGGCTTTGTTGCTGAGTGAATGGATGACAGGTAAAGTAGTGGAATGGAAGGAGATATCATCTAGGTTAATGTGGGTAAAGGTTAGGTTGGCAAGGGAATGTTGGGCGTTTGTCAGTGCGTATGGGCCAGGTAGTGAGAAAAGTGAAGAAGAGCGGAATGAGTTCTGGAATGAATTAACTAGGTGTGTAGAAGGACTGGGTAGAAGGAATTATGTAGTCGTCATGGGTGATTTAAATGCTATAGTGGGCGCTGGAGAGGTAGAAGGTGTCATTGGGAAGTATGGCGTACCAGGTGAAAATGAGAGTGGTGAGAGACTGGTGGATATGTGTGTTGAGCAAGAGATGGTGATAAGTAATAGCGTTTTCAAAAAGAAAGATAAAAATAAGTATACATGGGTAAGAGTGGCAAATGGAAGAGTAGTAGAAAGGGCATTAATGAATTATGTGTTGATAACTAAAAATTTTTTTTTGAAGATTGAAAGACGTGCACGTGTTTAGGGGTATGGCTGATCATTTTTTGGTGGAAGGAAAATTAGTTGTAGCAAGCAAAAGAGTGGTGGAATAGAGTAGGTGAATGTAAAAGGGAGCTAGTGAGGGTTGAAGAGCTAATAAAACCGGGGGTGAAAAGTAAATATCAGGAAAGGTTGAAAATGACATATGACGAAGTGAAAGTAAGAGAAACTGGCAATTTAGAGGAGGAGTGGAAGTTAGTAAAAGAAAATTTTGTTGGGATTGCAAGTGATGTGTGTGGCAAGAAGGTTGTTGGAGGCAGCATGAGGAAGGGCAGTGAATGGTGGAATGAAGGTGTGAAGGTAAAAGTGGAAGAGAAAAAGAGGGCTTTTGAAGAATGGCTGCAGAGTAATAGTGTAGAGAAGTATGAAAAATATAAAGAGAAAAATGTGGAAGTAAAGCGCAAGGTACGTGAGGCAAAGAGGACAGGTGACCTGAGGTGGGGTCAGGGATTGGGTCATTCATATGAAGAGAATAAGAAGAAGTTTTGGAAAGAAGTGAAGAGAGTAAGGAAGGCTGGCTCAAGAATTGAAGAGACAGTGAAAGATGGAAATGGGAGGTTGTTAAAAGGAGAGGAGGCAAGGAAAAGATGGGCGGAATATTTTGAGAGTTTACTGAATGTTGAGGATAATAGGGAGGCGGATATAATTGCTGTTGCAGGTGTTGAGGTGCCAGTGATGGGAGATGAGAATGAGAGAGAGATTACAATAGATGAAGTGAGGAGAGCACTAGATGAAACGAGAGTAGGAAAAGCGTCTGGTATGAATGGTGTGAGAGCTGAGATGTTGAAGGAAGGGGGTGTGACTGTACTTGAATGGTTGGTGAGATTGTTTAATATGTGTTTTGTGTTGTTAATGGTACCAGTAGATTGGGTCTGTGCATGTATTGTACCACTATATAAGGGTAAGGGAGATGTGCATGAGTGTTGTAATTCAAGAGGTATTAGTTTGTTAAGCGGCGTTGGAAAAGTGTATGGTAGAGTAATGATTAATAGGATCAAGGATAAAACAGAGAATGCAATCTTAGAAATACAGGGTGGTTTTAGAAGAGGTAGGGGTTGTATGAATCAGATTTTTACAGTAAGGCAGATATGCGAGAAATATTTAGCAAAAGGTAAGGAGGTGTATGTTGTGTTTATGGATCTGGAGAAAGCGTATGATAGAGTTGATAGGGAAGCAATGTGGAATGTGATAAGGTTATATGGAGTTGGTGGAAAATTGTTGTAAGCAGTGAAAAGTTTCTACAAAGGTAGTAAAGCATGTGTTAGGAAATGAAGTGAGTGATTGGTTTCCGGTGAGAGTGGGGCTGAGTCAGGGATGTGTGATGTCACCGTGGTTGTTTAACTTGTTTGTTGATGGAGTGGTGAGAGAGGTGAATGCTCGAGTGCTTGGACGAGGATTAAAACTGGTAGACGAGAATGACCATGAATGGGAGGTATATCAGTTGTTGTTTGCGGATGATACTGTACTGGTTGCAGACACAGAAGAGAAGCTTGGCCGATTAGTGACAGAATTCGGAAGAGTGTGTGAGAGAAGGAAGTTGAGAGTTAATGTGGGTAAGAGTAAGGTTATGAGATGTACGAGAAGGGAAGGTGGTGCAAGGTTGAATGTCAT
>NC_090726.1:50729065-50736565 GCF_036898095.1 Palaemon carinicauda | reverse complement strand
GTATCAATGACACTAGGGGAACTCTGCTAACAGACATACGCATGTAGTTTTACTAATATATAAAAAACATATACAAAAACACACAAAGACTACCTGGAATAGCAAACAGATAAAAACACAAAGAAAGACACAGATACTACCTGGAATATAAATGACACCCATGGAACTCTGTTAACTGACAAGGAACAAGAAGGAAACATTATTATGGAGCTCTTCTAAAAGAATCACATAACTGAAGTGAGAATTAGAACTATGGAGCTCCATACAGACCATGAGAATGTTATAAAACAAACAAAAGATCATTGACGAAACAGTCACTTAGCCACATAGACATTGAGATCAACAAATCAACCATGATGAAAGAGGCGTCCTTGAAGCTCTATTAAAGACACAGAGAGAGAGAGAGAGACAGAGAGAGAGAGAGAGAGAGAGAGAGAGAGAGATGAAAGCGGCATGCTTTGTGGTAAAAACACTATAAAAATTGGCACAGATTTTCATGCAATATTTTTTCTTTACCTTTTTCAGCTAAAATCGTTCAAACGTTAATCGTTCCCACAGGAAAGAAAATATTTTCGACAGCTTGTTGGTTGCATTTTCTGAGAGAGAGAGAGAGAGAGAGAGAGAGAGAGAGAGAGAGAGAGAGAGAGAGAGGGAGAGAGAGGAGAGAGAGAGAGATAATGTTTTCCGACTCATTTGTCTCATGAAAGAAGCTTTCCTATAATTCACCACCCGTTTTGCAAAATAAATAATTCATATGAGAGCATTGGTATTCTCTCTCTCTCTCTCTCTCTCTCTCTCTCTCTCTCTCTCTCTCTCTCCTCTCTCTCTCTCTCTCTCTTTCTCTCTCTCTCTCTCCTCTCTCTCTCTCTCTCTCTATCAATCAATGTGGCAATTTCTAAACATAATATGATAGCAAATACTTGGAATAGACTTCCAACGGATGTAGTAAACGGTAACACAGTAAACAAGTTCAAGAAAAAGTTAGACAAGATCATAAAAACTCTAAATGCTTCAACTACATCGCTCTACCAAAGAGTACATGGAGTTTCCGTGGATAGACTAAAAAGTCTTTGAGACATCCAAAATCCTTGTAACTCTCCCCCCCCCCCCCCCCTCTCTCTCTCTCTCTCTCTCTCTCTCTCTGTGTGCAACATAACATGAAAAAAGGAATACCTTAAATCTTTCCAAAATATAAAGGAAAATGCACTTTAGACAGTGTTTCTCTTGATCATCACAAGTTGATTCGCATTTCTCTCTCCAATCACGGCCAAGAATACAGATCAGCGTGCTCTGATTGTGGTGTCTCCTCTAAATGGCCAATATGTGCCTTGTACGAAATCATCTGGGCAAGAGAGGCTCCATTTGTTAATACCTAATGGCTTCCAGGCGTTTTTATTTTTTTTTTTTTTAGTAGTATGTCACATCTCGATAAAATGAAAGAGAAAATGGAAAAAATAAATCTTAAATCTGTGTTTGAGAAATGGAGGATTTTAGATTTATGTAAAAAAGTAGTATTACTTTTGGATGGAATATATAACTGAATTCATGGGGATTATGTTTAGCACATACATACATACATACATACACACATACAGTTTATATACACAATATATATATATATATAAATTTAAATATATATGCATATATATGATATGTATATATATATTATATATATATATATATATATATATATATATATACATATATATATATATATATATATATATATATATATATATATATATATATATATATATATATATATGTATATATATATACACACACACAAACACGCATACTGTACACACATATACCACTTGAAAATATAACTATATATATATAGACACACACACACACATATATATATATATATATACATATATATATATATATATATATATATATATATATATATATATATATACCGCTATATGCACACACATACATATAGGCATATATATACATATAGATAGATAGATATGCGAGTTGTGTATACAGGGCACATGCCAACATAATTGAGCGCATGAACCTTACAAGCTAAAAATGAAACGAATTATCCTTCCATCATAATACCGTTAGCTTCTCTCTCTAAATCTTGAGTTATAATTACTTTCCTCAACATGAAAATCAACATAAAACTAAATTTCCTAAAGTCCACACTTTCAACGATGGTAAATTTATATCACAAAAAAAAAAAAAATTAATAATAATTTGTCCATGATATTGAAAAGTTGACGTCGCAGAAAAATCAATACTTTTGCATTACTCTAAATCTTTATAAATAATTTATGAATTGTTCCAGTGGGGACGGATTTTTTAAAACTTTACCGTGACAGTTTTATTCTTATCGTCTCTTTCCCTCTTCTCATTATCCTATTTTTACTGACTTTTTCTTCATTTTTATTTTCATGTTTTTGTTCCCTAACTTTTTTTCTTCTTGTGTTTCCGTTCATTAAACAGATTTTCCACTCGGATTGATATTTATAATTTCCATAAATTTCCTTCTTTTTCTGTTCGTTAATTCCCTCTGCATTTCTCTCTCAATTTATTCACCTCTTCTATGTCTTCGTCCATTTACTCTATAATTGAGGAAAAAACGGACATTCTTTTACTTACATCGTCAACCTTCTACTCAGTTCCCGGAATGTTTCCTTCCTTTGTATTCCCCCTCTGCTTTTCAATCCTTTTTATCCAATTTTGGGGAGAAAGGGACCAAGAATACGAATATTACCTCCAAACCCCAAATCCTGAATAGAAATCCTTCAAAACCATCCTTGGTAGCTTTAAAAAATGTCTCAATAGCTGCATGTTTATTCAATTTTTATTTTATTTCCCCATTGTTAAGAAAAACTCACATTTATCCATTCCACTCGCCTTTGATATTGGTGCCTTGAATGAAACACCCCGAGGCCTCTGGTCAGAGTAACATTAAGGATATATAAGGGCAGTTTTCTGTACAATATGTTTAGTAAGTCGTCATTCATGATATCAATAGTGATAAAATAAGAATTATTATATTGAGGATAACACATCTGGAGGTCGGTCTTCAGATCTTTGGGGATTTCATTCCAATTTCCGAGACTTTTGAAGATTAAGGTGTTTTGGAGCCACCCGTTCAAAGTCCTAAATAATAATAATAATAATAATAATAATAATAATAATTAATAATAATAATAGTAATAATAATATAACGACAACAACAATAAAAAACAACAATAATAATAATAATAATAATAATAATAATAATAATAATAATAATAATAATAATAATAATAATAATAACAAAAAGAACAACAACAACAACAACGACAACAACTATAATAATAATAATAATAATAATAATAATGATATTAATAATAATAATAATAATAATAATAATAATAATAATAATAATAACGGCAAGCAAAGGAATTATTAAAACATAAACCGGAATACCATATTAAAAATCATGATTAAAATGTAGTCATAGACTGAAAAAATATAAAACAAAAACTGTCCTGAGTCCTACATGAAATGACACACGCGATACAAATACTGCCTGGATTCCGTAATGAAAGAAAAAAACCTGATGAAATTTCAGTTTTCAGCCCTGTATTGAATCAATATCCTAATAGGAACGCAGTTTTGAACTACAAATTGAATTAGAAAAATAATAAAAAAAGTATTTCTGGACTCGATGTTGAATGAGAAATAAGATGAAAATGAAGTTTTGAACTTATTGAATGAGATACATGATAAAAATGCATTCCTGAAAACCACTTTAAAAGGAAAAGACAATTAAGATGTAGCCATGGACTCTACATTAAATGAGAGACAGCACTAAAACGCAATGGACTCTACATTAAATGAGAGACAGCACTAAAACGCACTGGACTCTACAGCAAATGAGAACACGATTTTCCAAAACGTACTGGACTCTACAAAGAATGATAGGCATGATAAAGCTCATTCATTTTCAATAAGTTTCCTTCTATCTTTTATTCGGTAATTCTCTCTCTCTCTCTCTCTCTCTCTCTCTCTCTCTCCTCTCTCTCTCTCTCTCTCTCTCTCTCTCTCTCTCTCTCTCTCTATTTATTCACCTCTTTTATGTCTGCGTCCATTTACTCTATAATTGAGGAAAAAAACGGACATTCTTTTTACCTACATCATCAACCTTCTACTCAGTTCCTGGAATTTGTCCTTCCTTTGTATTCCCCCTCTGCTTTTCAATTCTTTTTACCCAATTCTGGGGAGAAAGGGACCCAAGAATACGATATTACCTACAAACCCCAAATCCTAAATAGAAATCCTTCAAAACCATCCTTGGTAGCTTTAAAATGTCTCAATAGTGGCATGTTTATTCAATTTTTATTTTATTTCCCCATTGTTAAGAAAAACTCACATTTATCCATTCCACTCGTCTTTGATGTTGGTGCCTTGAATGAAATACCCGAGGCCTCTGGTCAGAGTAACATTAAGGATATATAAGGACAGTTTTCTGTACAATATGTTTAGTAATTCGTCATTCATGATATTAATAGTGATAAAATAAGAATTGTTGTATTAGGGTTAAATATTAAGAAGTTTTCGAGCCGCCCCTTCAAAGTCAAAAAGATGAAGTAGTAGTAGTAGTAGTAGTAGTAGTAGTATTAACAGCAGCAACAACAACAACAACAACAACACTAATAATAATAATAATAATAATAATAATAATAATAATAATAATAATAATCATACAACAACAACTACAAAAATAATAATAATGATAAAAATGCAGTTCTAGGCTGAAAAAAATATGATAAAACCGAAGCTGTCCTGAGTCCTACACGAAATGAAACACGTGATACAAATACCGGTCTGGATTCCTTCAATAAAAGGGAAAAACCGTGATGAAATTTCAGTTTTTATCCTCGTATTAAATCAGAATTCTAATAGGAATGCAGTTTTGAATTAGAAAAATAATGAAAATATTTCTGGACTCGATGTTGAATGAGAAACAAGATGCAAATGAAGTTTTGAACTTATCGAATGAGATACATGATAAAAATGCATTCCTGAAAACCACTTTTAAAAGGAAAAGACATTTGAGATGTAGCCATGGACTCTACACTGAATGAGAAACAGGGACTTAAAACGCACTAGACTTTACAGGAAATGAGAAACATGATTTGCCAAAACGCACTGGACTTTACATTGAATGAGAAACATGACTAAAACGCACTGGACTCTATATTGAACGAGAAACATGAATAAAACGCACTGGACTTTACATTGAATGAGAAACCTGATTAAATGGCACTGGACCCTACATTGAATGAGAAACATGACTAAACACACCGGAGTCTAAATCGAATGACAAACAGGATAAACACGCTTTAATTTTTTAAAGTAAGTTTGATAAGATGGTTACCTTATTTTCCGTAAAAAGCCGCGGCCTAAAGACAAAAATACAATAGCGAAGGAGTAACTCAGGAGAGAAGAAAATTCCATAATCCAAGGAGACTCACTAAATACACCAAATGCCCAAAATGTTAGCACCTTAAGAAATAGATATCTGTTTGAGGCTCGAGGTGAGGATGACATGTACATTCTTGTCAAAATTCTTGGGCATGATGTGTTGTACTATGCTAGCGGTATATTTTGGGTTTATTTCAGAAATAGGTCTTCTTAAAGCTATTTAAATTGCATAAGGATATGTTCGATTTTATGGTTTTAAATTGAATTTCCTTTTATTCTTTATTCATAACAAACGAAATTGGCGTCAATGACCATTGACATTCAGTTTCTCTTAATAATTAGATATCTGAGAGAGAGAGAGAGAGAGAGAGAGAGAGAGAGAGAGAGAGAGAGAGAGAGAGAGAGAGAGAGAGAGAGATTAGTGATAAAGAATACAGTAAAATAAAAAAAAAATACGCCCCGTAATATTCCTCTTCCAAAAAGGGCTAAGCCGGAGAGCTGATACCAGCGCAGTGTTTCATCCTTTCATGACAGATGTTGTGATGCCAAAGACCGCTATTTCAGGCCTCGACAGGCAGTCAATAGCGGCATTTCGTGAAGGGCTTTTATTAAATCGTCTTTTCAAACTTTTCATATCTTTTCTTTCTTTAGTTACCTGCATTAAAAAAAAACTGCTATCTTATAAGAAATAATTCTCTCTCTCTCTCTCTCTCTCTCTCTCTCTCTCTCTCTCTCTCTCTCTCTCTCTCCTCTCATATCACTTTCAAGTATGGAGTAGAAGTATTGTTTATTATGGAGTATGAATTACACACACATTCTCTCTCTCTCTCTCCTCTCTCTCTCTCTCTCTGATAAATGGCAATATTATTACTTTTGATGCGTAAATCTGTCTGTTCGAAGATGATAGAAAACACTGAAGAGGGGGCATCAGGCAACCGACCCCTTAATGTAGGGATAACGGTGGGAAAAAAGAAGAGGCATTGACACTTAGGCCTATCAACGTGCATTTTACATACATCGCCCTAAATAAGTATATATATATATATATATATATATATATATATATATATATATATATATATATGTATGTATGTATGTTGTATGTATGTATGTATTATATATATATATTATATATATATATATATATATATATATATATATATTATGAGAAAAATGGGAAAAAAAAAACAACAGCGCACGGGAGTTTACTCTTAATGAGAAAACATGACATAAACGAACCTGGACATTCTACTGAATGAGAAACAAGACATAAACACACTGGACTTTCTACAGAATGAGAAACATTACAAAATAAAGCACTGGACTTTACACTAAATGTTAAACATTGCAAAATAACACACTGGACTCTACACTGAAGAGAAACATTACAAAATAACGCACTGGACTTAACACTAAATGTTAAACATTGCAAAATAACACACTGGACTCTACACTGAATGAGAAACATTACAAAATAACGCACTGGACTTTACACTAAATGTTAAACATTGCAAAATAACGCACTGGACTCCACACTGAATGAGAAACATTACAAAATAACGCACTGGACTTTACACTGAATGAAAAACATTACAAAATAACGCACAGGAATCTACACTGAATGAGATACATTACTAAATAACACACTGGACCTCTACACTGAATGAGAAACATTACAAAATAACACACTGAAACTCTACACTGAATGAGAAACATTACAAAATAACGCACTGGACTTTACGCTGAATGAGAAACATGACAAAAAACGTACGATTCTACATCGAATGAGAAACGTAACAAAAACTCTTCGTATACGTATACATGAATAAAAAAAAATACTTATAATAATAATTTAGAATGTGTTAATACTTTATTATGCTGAGTTCCTCATCCTCTCTAAATCCTCCCCAGATATTTTCTTATCTTTCATAAGAAAGATTCACATCAACCAGTTTTTTTTTTTTTTTTTTTTTTTTTTTTTTTTTTTGCCTGACCTGCAGGTGTTCGGAGCATCTACATCAGGGGTGGCCAACCTTTTGTTTCCCATGCACCAATTTTTTTCAC
>NC_090726.1:50714065-50716565 GCF_036898095.1 Palaemon carinicauda | reverse complement strand
CATTTCAAAATTCTCGTCACGACATGCCACGATGTCACGACGGGTTTACGAACACTTCACGCCAGTTCACGACGAGTTCACGCCAGTTCACGACTCAAGTCGTGACAATGCGTGCCACAAAATCGTGCAAGTGTCAGCCTGGCTTAAGGAGATATTTAAGAGGTGGTGGGAGAGGCAAAACGCGGGAACTCTCCGCGGTGTAAGGGCGTGGCTGGGTGCACTTCGTCAGAGCAAAGTGTACCAGGAAGGTTTATGTCCAACTGTACATCGATTTCATGGTAGTGTTGAGTACTGAATGTTCCATCATTCCTCATATAAACAAATTCGAAAAGGATAAGTCCTTTTTGAGTCTATAATGAGACTTCTCCTTCGTTGGCAATTAGAGAAAGGTAATCGATTGTGATATATATATATATATATATATATATATATATTATATATATATATATATATATATATATATATATATATATATATATATACAAAAAGGAGGGACAGGATAACCGTTATCGTTCATCTGCCATACTAGCATGACTGCAAAAATTCAAGATCACCATAGCTTTGTCTGGACGGATTTGGAATCTCCATATCTCTTCCTAACAAGCTTACAACGATGCATATATTTTTCAGATCCCTATGTCGTTCACTCAGAAGTTTTCAAAGCAATTTGTGTATTATAAGTGCAAAGAAATGTTTTAAAATATATCTAACTTTCAGCTTAAACTCAGTCCCTTATATGTGTAGAACAAATATAATCTCAATGTAGAAAATCGGCAGCTTATACTCTATCAGATACCAGAAACCACCACTACAATCTCGCTGGTGAATGTCGGCAACTCCAACTTTATCGGATGCCAGGAACCGCCAGTATAGACCCATTTCTCACAACATGAACTCTTGACAAGAAGTTGATGGGGCTCATTCAAAGCTAAGTGACTTGCGACATGTTTTCCATTTTCCTCTTAAGATGCAAATTCCCCGAGGAGTTTTGAATTGGGTTTTATTGATTTCTTGTTTCAGTGGTTTGATTTCTCCGTTCATAATGTCATTCCTGATTTTTCAGAGGAGTTCAGAGTACCCTTAACCTATTTCTATTACTAATGAACAAATAGCTTATGTTGTTTGGTAAAAGATCCTATGGGCATTATCCAATATCAACTTATTGCAAATTGAACGTGAACTGCAAAGGAATAGATTCGTCCTTATTTCACTTAGTATATTACTTTCAGGTAAGACAGAGGCTAAAATAATGCAGAAAATTAGTATTTGATCCTCTCTTTGCCAAAGTTCATTATGCATACTTTAATTCTGAATTCAGAAACTGGTCAATCTAACACATTTTCGTGTACTTTAAACTTGCGAATAAAGGCAACACTATTTCCACATCTTGCTACTCCAAACTCCTCAGCGAAACATTGATTAACAATGCAGACTAGTGTAAGCTTTTAGTAAACCCATTACTGGCAATCGATGTCCAATTAGTGATTGCAATTAACTAACGTCGCAGATAAAACGAAAGCAAACTATTTGTTGTTTATTTTTAGTGTGAGAAATATTCTTCATCTGGCAATTACAAAAATCCAGCAAAAAAACTATTTACCGATTTGAATGGGTATTTATGTAATAATATATTCGTAAGCTCGTTTCTTGATATTTACTTACTAATTATGGGTACATCCTTATTCTCTGCGTTTTCTTTCTTTCTTCTTTCTTCGTATATGTCACTGCAAAGAATTTACTTTTACATTTTTTACATTTTGATTGGCAATCAAGTGATACCTTTACACATTCTGAATAACAATGAAGTGATGGTAAAGTTGAGGGTGACGACTTCAATAAAAAAAAAAAATAATAATAATAATCCTCATTGTATAGAAGATGGCTTGATATTTCTGCATTAAACCTTCCAAGCATCTACGTATAACAAGTTTAGGACCAATTAATCAAAATCTTATTTCTATGTTTCTTGGATTTGATCAATATGACAGAATTCTAAGATAATAAATGAGCAGACAGACAAAGCGATTTCTGAATAGTGCTAGAGAAGTTATTTGAATATTTAAAGGATGATTTTCCTGACCAATGAAAAGTGACAAGAAAAAGGAATAATCTAGTGATTTAAAGAATGTCATTGACACTTATTTATTAAATTTACAATTTCATTTGCAATTATTTATGAAATTTACAGTGACATTTACAATTAATTACGGAATTTACAGTGGTATTTACACTTATTTATAAAATTTAAAGTTGCATTCATATTATTTTCTGGAATCTAAAATATCATTTGCACTAATTTTTTTAATGTACAGTGTCATTCACACTAAATATGGTAATTAAAGTGTCATTAACAATTAATAATAGAATCTAAAGTGTCATTTACACTAATTTCTAGAATTAACAGTGGCATTTGCACCTAATTATGGAATTTACAGATGCATATATACTTACTTATAGAATTTACAGTGGCATTAGACTTATTCATGGAAGCATAACTTGC
>NC_090726.1:50704065-50711565 GCF_036898095.1 Palaemon carinicauda | reverse complement strand
CTCTCTCTCTCTCTCTCTCTCTCAACTTATCACATTATTTTCTTAATTTAACCACATTTAAAATTTCTGAACTTTAGTTAAAAACCGAATTAAGATTTTGAAAAAAAAAGAAAAAAAAAAGACGTAAATCAGCATCTTATCTTGTTGAAACCATACGTAGTGTATCCTATTCAGTCAAAATTGTTATAATACGCAGTGTAACGAGAGAGAGAGAGAGAGAGAGAGAGAGAGAGAGAGAGAGAGAGAGAGAGAGAGAGAGAGAGAGAGAGAGAGTGTTAATGAATATACGTACTAAGGACAGACAATAAGTCTTTCCCCAGACATGAGACCGAAATTAAAGTAGGATAAGCATGGGATGGGAAGCTTTTGGTAAACATAATGAAATTATGAAATTTAAAATGCCACATTCTCTAAAAACAATGCATCTAATCAGATAGTCCTACCAGTATTAACTTATTAATCGGAAACTTGGGGCTTTAAAACATAAGCTAGCTACAACTCAAAAAAGGTGTGGAAAGAATAACGATGAGAATAACACTAAGACTAAAAAATGGCAACATGTATACGAGAGTAAACTAAAGTAGAGGATATTCTAACAACATGTAATGGACACGGGCTGGGTATATAATGAAAATGGCAAGAAGAGTAACAGAATTGGTCCCTAGAGATTGCAAGAGCAGGAGTGGTAGGAAGAGAAGACGCTGGATTGACAAGGTAAGAAAATTTGTGGGTATAGACTTGGAACTGGAAGTTACTTCAGGCCGTGGACAACTTAGTCATCATGATAGAATAGATAAAGAAAATTCCCAATCCTCTGCCAAGTCACCACACAATAGTTGTTTTGGATCCACTGGTGATAAGCCATATGCCTTTAACCTTTTAACCAGCTCCTCTCCTTACCAACTATTCTCTCCACTTGATCAAACCATATCCGAATATTATGATCCAACTTGGAGATGGGATATTCTCGGGTAGGGTGCATACATATATCTCTAAGATATCATCACCCATTACCTCACGACCAATATGCCTATAGGCCGAACCAAATCCCTCGCTAACAATTTTTTAAGCGTCAATTGATGAGTGATAAGCTAAGCTATGCTAAATTTCAAATCTCCAATTCTACTAGGGGTTCAGAAAGTTCAAACACTTGCCTTTTTACCAGATAGTATTTACGATTTTCGACCAACATATCACTAATCCTTTGTTAATCAGTCAATCATTTGTATATCATACCAGTGTCTAACAGAATTAGGGAGGATTATTAGCTAATCCTAAAGTCTTCGAAAACTTATAAATATTTATGCTGATATTACATCTTAGTGTACATGAACTTTCGGAAAATTTAATGTCTTATCTTTTGCAAAAACAAATGTCACCCAGATCTCACTTGATTAAGGGGCAAAAACTCCCGAAATTAAATAGCTATGCCCCCACACAGTTACGCATTTACGACTTAAATCGAAATTAAATACCTACACACTCCCGTCAAGTTACCAACGATCTCTAGCGAAATTAAACGTTTGCGAACCCCTCGAATTTAATGGCCAGTGTGCCTGCAAAGTTTAATGCCAAGGATCTCTGGCGATATTAAAAGCCAACGAACTCCCGTGAAATTAAATGCCCACCAAGTCTACTCCTCTAGTGCTCCATTTGTAAACATGAGATCAGACGAGAAGTTGACAGAACTCGTTTCAAGCAACCTAAATTGAGACGTATTTTTCGCTTCTTTCTTTTCTTTTACAAAGATCTTTTCCTGAACAGTTAGCCTTTTTTTACCTTCTCCGTTTTCTCTATTTCTTTCCTTTGTTTCAGCTTAGGCAGGTCTCAAGACTCTGTTCGATAATGATGTAAGTTTCGTAATCTCTAGGAACGTTCATGACCTACAAATTCTTAGGTTTGTTGCTTACTGTGACCTGATTTTTCTTGATATTCTTATTCTTTATAGAATTCGATGCATAGTATAAATAGAAGTAAGTTTTGTCATAATTAAAAAATCCTCGTCACTAATAACGAACATCAAATCTACGAGTGGCAAGGCAACGTTTAACACACACACACACACACATTATATATATATATATATATATATATATATATATATATATATATATATATAAGAGAGAGAGAGAGAGAGAGAGAGGAGAGAGAGAGAGAGAGAGAGAGAGAGAGAGAGAGAGAGAGAGAGAGAGAGAGAGAGAGAGAGAGAAATCAAAACGTCACTTTCTCCTCCCCCCTCACAGAATAACCGATACAAAAACAATAACTCAAATCAACGAATGCCAACGTTGAACGAGAGAGAGAGAGAGAGAGAGAGAGAGAGAGAGAGAGAGAGAGAGAGAGAGAGAGAGAGAGAGAGAGAATTAAAAAAAACAAGTATTTTAGGCATATGTCAAAAGCCACCTTCCCTTCACCCCCCAAAAAGGTACAAAAATCCTTCATCTTTCCTTAAAGAGAAGACGTTGGCACAGATCCTTCCGTCGTGCCAAATACGTTCCCAAGAAGATCTACTTCGAAACGTAAGTTCAACAACACAAAGGTCCGGGAAATTTAAAGGATCTGAGCAGCTGCTTAGCAAAAGGGTCTCGGCCATTGGGGAAGGTGAAAGGGTCCGAAAATCTTGACAATTTTGAATGCTTTTTTATTGGAGATTTTCTTTTCAAAGGCTACTTGGGAAGGAAGGTATGTAGTCTCTACCGGTAGGATTAGAGAAAAATATATTTATATATTTAAGTCTGGTTGTTTTATTTGATTGCTAATTATCAAATAGATAATAAATATACCTTTTCGAAAAAATTATTTGTCCATCTATTCAAGTCTGGTCGTTTAGTTAATTGGTAATTGTCTAATAAATAAAAAAAAATAGATTTTGAAAAATAATCTTGTTCATCCATTCAAGTTTGGTTGTGTATTGGCTTATTAATAATTAAATAGAATATTTATTTAGTTTTTTCTTCAACATTAATTTATTTGTTTGTTAATTACTAAAAACATGAAAGTAAATTAACTCTTTGAAAAAATTAATTTGATTATCAATTATCAAATAGATGAAAAATTTACTTGTTTTTGGAATATCAAATTCTTCATGCATTCAAGTCTGGTTGCTTATTTGATTGCTGATTATTAAAAAGATGAATAAATATTCACTACTAATTTGGAATATACAATTGCATGCATTCTAATAATAAAACAATATAAATATACACTTTAAATTAACTCTTTTGTTCATGAATTCAAGACCAATTCGTTACAAAAATATTTATCATAATAATGTAAATGATTTAACCTTCTAGTTTTGGATATTATTTATTTTAAAATAAGTTGAAAAAATTATTCACAATAAAATAAAGAATCAAACAATTAAAAGAAAGCTAACATCATAATAAAATGAAGAAAACCTCGTGAACGACTCATTAAAAGTAATAATTCGTCTCATTTAACTTATTCTGTGAATCCTTGATAATGTGGTTTCCTCATGAGAAATTAGATAAGGATTTCTCAAGGAGGGGAGAGAAACCAAAATATAAAAGTAAAACCTTTTTTCTAAAAACGTTTTTGAAATCAACAGCAAACAAATAAGGAGATATTTCTAAATAACACGAATAGCTTCTCAGTAATGAACAATATCACTACAAAATTTTGTATACATACATACATAGTATATATATATATATATATATATATATATATATATATATATACTGTATATATATATATATATACAATCTATATATATGTATATATATATATATATATATATATATATATATATATATATACATATACATACATATATACATATATGTATACATATATGTATACATATATATATGTATATATATATACATGTATATATATATATATATATATATATATACTGTATACACATATATATATATATAGATATATATATATATATAGATATATACTGTTTACATATATATATATATATGTGTATATGTATATATATATATATATATATATATATATATATATATATATATACAGTATATATATACAAATGTATATATATACATACATATGTATACATAAACACACACACACACACACATATATAATATATATTATATATATATGCATGTACATAATATAAATATATACACACACATACATTATATATATATATATATATATATATATATACTGTATACACACATTATATATATATATATACATATATATATATATATATATATATACATACATATATAAATATATATATATATATATATATATATATATAATATAATATATATATATATATATATATATATATATATATATAATATATATATATATATATATATATATATATATGTATATATATATATATATATATACATGTATATATATGCATACATACATACATATATATACATACATACATATATATACATATATATATATATATATACATATATATATGCATACATACATACATATATATACATACATACATATATATACATACATACATATATATACATACATACATATATATATATATATATATATATACATTTATATGCATATATACATATATATCATCAATATATATATATATATATATAATATATATATACATGCACACACATACATATACACACACACACATATATATATATATATACATATATAAATTATATGTATATATATTTATGTATATATATTTATATTCAATTAGGCCATGTATTATACTACCTTAATATTTAGATTCTCTCTATACATTGAGATCAGAGACCCAAGGACAAATTAACTCAAAGATAATTGGTTCGATTCCCCGGCGACCAGAAGCTATTATCTTGAGTTTGATTCTCCCTTGGATCTCAGATTCCGAGGTATGGGAGAGAATCCAGATGTTAGGGTAGTATAATATATGGTTTATTTGAATATGAATAATACGTCTTAATGTGCAAAATTCATCGTATGTATATATATATATATATATATATATATATATATATATATATATATATATATATATATATATATATATATATATATATATATATATATGGGTGATTCATTCTGCCCACAATGAGGCACTAACATTTTGCAATTATAAACAGACTTAAGGAACGTAACAATACCAACCTGTTTGATCATTAAGAAGAGTAATTTAATAAATAATGTATAAAAATCTAAAAGGTAATAGAGATAAGACCGTGGCACGAATCCATAAGCCCCTACTGTATTGACCAAAAAAAAAAAAAAAAAAAAAAAAAAAAAAAAAAAAAAAAAAATCATACACATACATATATAAACTTGTATTATTCAAAATAATGAACTCGTTGGTAACTCTTTCTAGCTCGAGTCATTGTTAAAAAATAATTTTAACGTGAGTGATAAAATGCAGGGTGACATTGAATGAATAACCCATTCATAAATGAATAAGAACTTACTGAATATGATATATGCTACACAAAATACTTTCGACATTCAAAATAATTCTATCGCCATTCACCAATTAGTTAATATAATACTAGTAGGAAAACATGCAAATTTACATCACTTTTTATCTACGATTTCAATCAGAACTGAATTCCAATATAGAAGCGGCTTGAGAGAAAAGAAAGAAGATTAATCAAAATTTGTATGATGGGCAAACTATCAAATACATTGACTATTGACTTCACTAGGTCTTCGTTATTTACTTATTCTTTACTCAGTTTTGCCTTTTTTTAATATATGGTCCGTCCATTTTATTGAATATTTAATTATTTTCAATTTGAATAATGTTACTATTACTACTAGTAATAAATGGAAATAATAATAGTAAAGTTATAGAACGTGGTCTCCAGAGCGATAGTATAGACTTCAAAAGGTGACAATCAAACTTACCATTCTTATTTTAAGAGTACACAACCCCCTCTCACCAAGGTATGACTACTCTCTTCCCTCTACCCAAGGTACGACAAGAGCTCAGCGCGACCGGGAAAAATTTATATTTACATATCTATATATATAGTCAAACATTTGTTCTTTATTATATAGAGGATATATCATCATCATCTCCTCCTACGCCCATTAACGCAAAGGGCCTCAAACCATAGAGGATTCATTGGCTAAATTCATCAAAGGATAGCTAGTTCCTTGTGACGCTCGGTGTTTATCTTAACTAAGGCAAGTGACGCCAGCCGGTCCATACTGATTCCAGTAAGATCATCCGACAGGCATCAGGAGTAAAAACCGGAAAGGCATCTTGTCTATTGATCTATACATAAACATAACTATATTCTGTTCCCCGGTTGTTACAGGTAGCAGTCCCAAACAGCCAATAATAAATCACGGACCATATCCCACCGTTGCGTTGCTTTGGTTCTGCATATATTCAACCACAATCGGCTTCATGGATTCTTCAGGGGCCGCCATATTGATAAAAGCCCCTGCAAATATAAAGTTTACTTAATCTAGAACAATTGCATTAGCTCCTTCGATCAGTCTACTCTCCTCCACCTGAGGATACGACAATGTAATATCTTGAGACGTTGTGGGACCCCGTAAGGGGGGAAAAAATATCTGCAACGAATTTGAAAAAAAAAAATTTACTTTATATTTATGTACATAAAAAAAGGATCAATCTCATTATCTATCTTCTTTGAAGTATTTGCTATGAGGAAATACATTACCAGAAAAAAAAAGGAAACTGAAAAAAAGTTTCGTGGTAGATTTTCTACAATTTAACGCCGCAGAGGTAACCATAAATTATAACCAAAGCAGTATTTTAGAGGGTCAAATCACGTGATACATGGTATGATAATAATAATAAGAGTACAATTATTTCCATATACCTGTCATTAACAACAACAAAAGAACAAATACACCCGTTTCAATCAGATATGTCAGATATGACCAGTTTTCATCACCACGCTGGCCAGTGCGGAATGGTAATGGTGGGGAGACTTTTAGCTAATCGCTCACAGCAAACCTAGTAAAGCTTTGGTGATCATGGCAATACTCAAACCCTTTCACCCCGAATCCTTTCGATTTAAGTACTCTAAGTGCAAACATAGCACAAGTTGTATTTTCCCATATGTGAAAACAATAAAAAAAGAGAGAGAGAGAGAGAGAGAGAGAGAGAGAGAGAGAGAGAGAGAGAGAGAGAGAGAGAGAGAGAGAGAGAGAGAGAGAATTTTAATATCATTCCTCCATATATATCAAATCAAAATCCCACCATTTCAGCGGAAATAATTGCTCTGAATTTGAATAATCGTAATGTCATTACTCGCTCGTCGACCCCTTCGTTAGATTCTAAATTATCAAAAGGGAAGAAGAATTATTCGGGGAAGTCTCTCTCTCTCTCTTCTCTCTCTCTCTCCTCTCTCTCTCTCTCTCTCTCTCTCTCTTTCTTTGATAATCAAGAACTAATTGCACAAAATTTAATCATCAGGATTTCTTATAGCCAATGACATAGGTTATAATCTCCCAACGGGGATATAAATTTCTTACTGGGTGTGAGTCCACCCCCTATGGCTATAT
>NC_090726.1:50686327-50688827 GCF_036898095.1 Palaemon carinicauda | reverse complement strand
ACATTTCAAAATTTTCGTCACGACATGCCACGATGTCACGACTTCACGCCAGTTCACGACAAGTTCAAGCCAGTTCACGACAAGTTCAAGCCAGTTCACGACTCAAGTCGTGACAATGCGTGCCACAAATTCGTGCAAGTGTCAGTCTGGCTTAAGGAGATATTTAAGAGGTGGTGGGAGAGGCAAAACGCAGGAACTCTCCGCGGTGTAAGGGTGTGGCTGGGTGCACTTCGTCAGAGCAAAGTGTACCAGGAAGTTTTATGTTCAACTGTACATCGATTTCATGTTAGTGTTGAGTACTGAATGTTCCATCATTCCTCATATAAACACATTTCGAAAAGGATAAGTCCTTTTTGAGTCTATAATGAGACATCTCATTCGTTGGCAATTAGAGAAAGTAACCGATTGTGGATATATTTATATATATATATATATATATATATATATATATATATATATATATATATATATATATATATATATATGTATATATATATACAAAAAAGAGGGACAGGATGACCATTATCGTTCATCTGCCATACTAATATGTGCAAAAATTCAAGATCACCATAGGTTTGTCTGGACGGATTGGAATCTCCATATCTCTTCCTAACAAGTTTACAACGATGCATATCTATTTCAGATCCCTAGGTCGTCACTCAGAAGTTTTCAAAGCAATTTGTGTATTATAAGTGCAAAGAAATGTTTCAAAATGTATCTAACTTCCAGCTTAAACTCAGTCCCTTATATGTGTAGAACAAATATAATCTCAATGTAGAAAATCGGCAGCTTATACTCTATCAGATGCCAGAAACCACCACTACAATCTCGCTGGTGAATGTCGGCAACTCCAACTTTATCGGATGCCAGGAACCGCCAGTATAGACCCATTTCTCACAACATGAACTCTTGACAAGAAGTTGATGGGGCTCATTCAAAGCTAAGTGACTTGCGACATGTTTTCCATTTTCCTCTTAAGATGCAAATTCCCCGAGGAGTTTTGAATAGGGTTTTATTGATTTCTTGTTTCAGTGGCTTGATTTCTCCGTTCATAATGTCATTCCTGATTTTTCAGAGGAGTTCAGAGTACCCTTAACCTATTTCTATTACTAATGAACAAATATCTTATGTTGATTGGTAAAGGATCCTATGGGCATTATCCAATTTCAACTTATTGCAAATTGAACGTGAACTGAAAAGGAATAGATTCGTTCTTATTTCACTTAGTATATGACTTTCTGGTAAGACAGAGGTTAAAATAATGCAGAAAATTAGTATTTGATCCTCTCTTTGCCAAAGTTCATTATACATACTTTAATTCTGAATTCAGAAAGTGGTTAATCTAACACATTTTCCTGTACTTTAAACTTGCAAATATAGGCAACACTATTTCCACAGCTTTCTACTCCAAACTCTCCAGAGAAACATTGATTAACAATGCTGACTAGTGTAAGCTTTTAGTAAACCCATTACTGGCAATCGATGTCCAATTAGTGATGCAATTAACTAACGTCGCAGCTAAAACGAAAGCAAACTATTTGTTGTTTATTTTTAGTGTGAGAAATATTCTTCATCTGGCAATTACAAAAATCCAGCAAAAAAAAAAAAAAAAAAAAAAAACTATTTACCGATTTGGATGGGTATCTATGTAATAATATATTCGTGAGCTTGTTCCTTGATATTTACTTACTAATTATGAGTACATCCTTATTCTCTGTGTTTTCTTTCTTTCTTCTTTCTTCGTATATGTCAAATGCAGAAAATTTACATTTACATTTTTTACATTTTGATTAGCAATTAAGTGACACCTTTACACATTCTAAATAACAATGAAGTGATGGTAAAGATGAGGGTGACGACTTCAGTAAAAAAAAAAAAAAAAAAAAAAACAATAAGAGTAATCCTCATTGTATAGAAGATGTCTTGATATTTCTGCATTAAATCTTCCAAACATCTACGTATAACAAGTTTAGGACCAATTAATCAAAATCTTATTTCTATGTTTCTTAATGATAGAATTATAGAATAAAAAAAAAAATGAACAGACAGACAATGCGATTACTGAATAGTGATAGAAAAGTTATTTGAATGATTAAAAAAAAGTTTGTTTTAATCGACCCTCTTTTCCATTAAAGGATGATTTTCCTGACCAATGAAAAGTGAAAAGAAAAAGGAATAATCTAGTGATTTAAAGACTGTCATTGACACTTATTTATCAAGTTTACAGTTTCATTTGCAATTATTCATGAAATTTACGGTGACATTTACACTTATTCATGAAATTTAGTGTCATTTATACTGATTTATGGAATTTACGTTGTCATTTACACTTACTTATGAAATTTACAGTCATTTACACTTATTTATGGAATTTACAGTGCCATTTACAGCTAAATATGGAATTTAAAGTGTCATTCACACTAATTTATGAAATTTACAGTGACATTTACACTTATTTATGAAATTCAATATTATTTATACTCATTTATGGAATTTAGAG
>NC_090726.1:50673827-50676327 GCF_036898095.1 Palaemon carinicauda | reverse complement strand
GACGCCAGCCCGTCCATACTGATTCCAGTAAGATCATCCAACAGGCATCAGGAGTAAAAAACGGAAAGACATCTTGGTCTACCGATCTATACATAAACATAACTATATTCTGTTCCCCGGTTGCTACTGGTAGTAGTCCCCAAACAGCCAATAATAAATCACGGACCATATCCCACCGTGGCGTTGCTTTGGTTCTGCATATATTCTACCACAATCGGCTTTCATCGATTCCTCAGGGGCCGCCATATTGGTAAAGGCCCCCTGCAGATATAAAGGTTTATTTAATCTAGAACACTTGCATTAGCTCCTTCGATCAGTCTACTCTCCTCCACTTGAGGATAAGACAATGTAATATCTTGAGACGTTGTGGGGACCCCGTAAAGGGGAAAAAAAAAATATCTGGAACGAATTTGAAACAAAAAATATACTTTATATTTACGTACATAAAAAAGGATCAATCTCATTATCTATCTTCTTTTGAAGTATTTGCTATGAGGAAATACATAACCAGAAAAAAAGGAAATTGAAAAAAAGTTTGTGGTAGATTTTCTAAAAATTTAACGCCGCAGAGGTAACCATAAATTATAACCAAAGCAGTATTGAAGTGGGCCTAATCACGTGATATGATAATAATAAGAGTAGAATCATTTCCATATTCCTTTCATTAACAACAACAAAAGAACAAATACACTCGTTTCAATCAGATATGTCAGATATGACCAGTTTTCAACACCACGCTGGCCAGTGCGGACTGGTAATGGTGGGAGACTTTTAGCTAATCGCTCACAGCAAACCTTGCACAGCTTTGGTATCATGGAGATACTCAAACACTTTCACCCCAAATCCTTTCAATCGAAGTACTCTAAGTGCAAACAGAGCACAAGTTGTATTTTCTCATATGTGAAAATCCATCAGTGAGAGAGAGAGAGAGAGAGAGAGAGAGAGAGGAGAGAGAGAGAGAGAGAGAGGAGAGAGAGAGAGAGGAGAGAGGAGAGAGAATTTTAATATCATTCCTCCATATATATCAAATCAAAATCCCACCATTTCAGGCGGAAATAATTGCTCTGAATTTGAATAATCGTAATGTCATTACTTGCTCGTCGACCCCTTCGTTAGATTCTAAATTATCAAAAGGGGAAGAAGAATTATTCGGGGAAGTGTCTCTCTCTCTCTCTCTTCTCTCTCCTCTCTCTCTCTCTCTCTCTCTCTCTCTCTCTCTCTCTCTCTCTCTCTCTCTCTCCTCTCTCTCTTTCTTTGATAATCAAGAACTAATTGCACAAAATTTAATCATCAGGATTTCTTATAGCCAATGACATAGGTTATAATCTCCCAACGGGGATATAAATTTCTTGCTGGGTGTGAGTCACCCCCTATGGCTATATAACATCCTACTGACTTTAAATATACTTTCTTGAAAGGTATAAACTATTTAAGACATCAAATACCATCTATGCGGCTTGATGGTACCTTTAAATGAGGGCTAAAATATTACCTAATAGTGTACGTGACCCGTCAAAAAATGATGGGAAAACATTTCGATAGACATGCTCACACATATCTATGTACCGAAAAATATGTACCGAAAAAAACAATAAACATAAGACATGCATACCAAGAGACAGAAGGATCTTATTTCAGGAAATTAGAAAGGGAAAAAATCTTGCAAAAGAAAAAAATGTGTGGAAAATGATGGAAATAAAATGTAAGATAGAAAATGCAGAACAAAAGATTATACAGTCAAAAGAAAATGAAAAAAGGGACTTAGAAGAAAAGATACTTCAAAATATAAAAAAAAAAAACCAAATTACTTTACTCCTATGCAAAAAAAGATGAATAAAGGGAGATTAGAAATAGGCCCTCTAAGAATTGAAGGACGGCTAACGAATGAAAAAAAGGAAATATGCAACAGCAGAAAAATATAAGAGTGAGTTCACGCCAAGAATTGCGAATGAGAATAATGAAACTGATATGAGAGAAGAAAATGTTGAATATCTAACGGATATAGATATTAATGAAGCAGATATTGTCGAGGCTATAAACGAAATTAAAAATGGATCAGCAGCCGGACCAGATGGAGTTCCAGCGATTTTGTTAAAAAAAAAAACTGCAAACACTATCGCGAAGCCGCTTCCAATACTGCTAAGACAAAGTGTAGATATGAGCGAGATATAGGTTAAACATAAATTAGCTTATATAACCCCTATCTTCGAAAGTGGATCAAGACTAGAGGCAAGCGATTATAAACCTGTTAGTCTAACATCACATATTATGAAAGTGTATGAGAGGGTAATAAAAAAGAAAATAATGGATCATTTGGTTAGAAATAATTTGTTTAATATAGGTCAACACAGTTTTGTGCCTGGAAAAAGTACACAAACCCAAATGATAGCACGCTATGAAAACATATACAAAAATATGATAAATGAAAAAGACACAGATGTGATCTATCTAGATTTTGCAAAAGCCTTTGACAAGGTAGACCATAATATATTAGAGAAAA
>NC_090726.1:50658827-50668827 GCF_036898095.1 Palaemon carinicauda | reverse complement strand
GATTTTTGAACTTCACAGATCACATGTTTGAGACAGGTAAACGTTCATTCATATTCCAAGAAACTATATTTGGAGGCATTGATTCGATTGAACATATCTGAAGTACATAGTATTATTATTATTATTATTATTATTATTATTATTATTATTATTATTATTATTGCTATTGCTATTGTTAATACTGTTATTGTTAATGCTGTTGTTGTTAATATTGTTGTTGTTAATATTGTTGTTGTTTTAGTTATTGTTGTTGCTGTTGTTGTTATCCTTGACTTGTAAAATGATAAGAAAAAAAAAACTCTAACAAAGTATTATCACTCACGAAAAGGAATAAATTTTTTATGGATAATGATAAATGCTAAAGAGATTAAAACTTTCCCTCTTAAAACACTGAGACTTTGTCTTTCAAGACATTAATCCATTGCCTTTTAAAATATTAAAACGTTACCTTTTAAAACCTAAAACATTCCCCCTTTGATACATCAAAACTTTGCCTTTCAAGACATTAAATTTCTAAAAGACTTTATTAACAAAAATATGTGATTCTGGGCGTGAAGATTCTGCATATTTTGAGTTTTGCCTCTTTCAAATACGCTAACGCAGAATTCACGTTGGCGTCTCAGTACTTGACTCCCGCTTAAGCAGGCAATATAAATTCACTGGCACTGCAGTTTCTTAGGAGTATAGGAAATTGATCGTAAATATTTAACGCCACGTAATTTCTCTGGGTTTTACTTGCGAGTGGTCTCCTTTTAATATTATTTTTGGCAGAATGGGATTCATTTCTGACCATTCGGAGCAGAAATCGTAAGGTTTTGCGCTGGATTAAGTAGGAGAAATGTAATGAAAGGTAATTTCTCTTTCATTAGGTCGGACTGTTTGAGACAGGTAAACGTTCATTTATATTCCAAGAAATTATATTTGAAGGTAATGATTCATTTGAACATATCTGATGCACATATTATTGTTATTGTTGTTGTTGTTGTTGTTGTTGTTGCCTCGTAAAATAATAAAAAATCGTCTCCAGTATTATTACTCATGAAAAGGAAATTAATTTTTTCATGGATAATGATAAAGGTTTGAAGACATTAAAACTTTCCTTCTTAAAATATTGAAACTTTCCCTTTTAAGCCATTAAAACATTGCCCTTTAAAACATTAAAACGTTGCCTTTTAAAACTTTCCCCTTCTAAAATGTCGAAACTTTGCCTTTCAAGACACCATATCTTTAAAAGACATTTACAAAAATATGATTCTGGGCGTGAAGATTCTGAATATTTTGAGTTTTGCCTCTTTCAAATACGCTTACGCAGAATTCACGTTGGCGTCTCAGTATTTGACTCCCGTTTAAGCAGGCAATATAAATTCACTGGCACTGCAGTTTATTAGGAGTATGGGAAATTGATCGTAAATATTTAAGGTCACGTAATTTTTACTTTCGAATGGTCTGCTTTTAATATTATTCTTGGCAAAATGGGATTCATTTCGGACTATTCGGAGCAGAAATCGTAAGGTTTTGCGCTAGATTAAATCGGAGAAATGTAATGAAATGTAATTTCTATTGGATTAGGTAGGAGTTTTCCACTTCACAGATCACCTGTTTGAGACAGGTAAAGGTTCATTCATATTCCAAGAAATTATATTTGAAGGTAATGATTCACCTGAGCATATCTGAAGCACATATCATTGTTGTTGTTGTTGTTGTCCTTGAGTCGAATTATAATAAAAAAAAAAAAAACGTCCAATAAAGTGTTATTAATCATTAAAAGGAATAATTTTACTTTTTTATGGATAATGATAAAGGCTGATAGTCTTAACTTTGTTAACCAACAATGTTTCAGCACAGATATTGTAGCTTATGAAATTATCATCATCATCATCTCCTACGCCCATTGACGCAAAGGCCCTCGGTTAGATTTCACCAGTCGTCTCTATATCTATCTTTTAATTCAATACTTCTCCATTCATCATCATCATCTACTTCGCACTTCATATTTTTCAGCCATGTAGGCCTGAGACTTCCAACTTATCTAGTGCCTTGTTGAGCCCAGCTGAACATTTGGTGAACTAATCTCTCTTGGGGAGTGCGAAGAGCATGCCCAAACCATCTCCATCTACCCCTCATCATTATCTCATCTACATATGATGGCACTCGAGTAACAGCTACATACAATTACGTAGCTTCTATGACTAATTGCATTTCTTCAAGCAACAGATCTATTATAAGTTTTGACCGATACCGATAAACAAATCAATTGACAGAAAAATCAAAGAAAATAATAAAATTGTATTATATATCCGCCTATTAATAGAAAAATGTTTTTGCCCCGCGTTGAATAATCTCTCTTAATTGGCCTTTATACAGAGATTTACTGTAGTAGTTTCTGTTAATTTATATCCCCGGATAAAAGAGAATGCAGCTACGCGTTTCCTTTGAAATAGTATACTAGTTTTTCATGGCTACCAATCACCAAATGATTATATCCCTTTTAGTGTACTGAAAATGATTGGCAATTAGTACATTTGCGAAGCGGGCCAAAGAAGCATAAAAAGGTTTGAAATTACATATTGGAATATTTCTAGTACTTCATTACTTTCTCCGTTACCGACGAATGAAAATAAAACATTCGAAAGACTTTAAACTAAACAAACGGATTAAACGAGTTTGATTTTTCCTTTTAGCAAGAGCTAGAAATTTTGATCAATGTTCCCTAGTGGTTATTTTTCAATATTTTCCAGATTTCATACCATGCAAGGTAGTGAATGAAATGTTCTTCAAAAGACTGTATTGGTTTCATGAAATGAAAAACCGATATATAAATAACTATACTATACATTTCCATTTTGGAATACTAAGTTTATCTAAAAACAAAAAGTGGTTAACATTTCCTAAATTGAATGAAATGTTCCTCGAAAAGGTTGCATTGATTTCGTGAAAAAAAAACAATAACAATTGACAATTCATAGTTTCGATATAAATAACATTATCTTTCAATTTTCTAATAATAATTTTAGATAAAGACAAGGGAGATGCTAAAGATTTCCTAATAATTTTTTTTTTCAGTATTTGCTCATTTTTCTTTATATAGATAAACATTATCTTATTTTTTTCCGATATCGGATACCACGAAAAATTGGGGGATGTGCCATGGCATATGGTTAGGAAAATAATTCCCTTTGTAAGTTTCATATTAACCATTTGACATGTATTTTGAAGAATACTAAAAAATCCCAGTCAAAATCAATTTCGAGTTACGACCTTTTCAAGACTAACTTCTATTCCTCAAAAATGATAAACATTCTCATCTTTCCACGAAAGATCACGGCGAGTCATCAATCCAAGATGACACATACATCACCAGGTATCTCACAGCATCCTGTCACTCAGCTTCAGAACAAGTAGCTATCATGTTTTGTGTTAATACACGCAAGCTGGATTTCACATTCGTTTGTTACGCTCATAATTATCGTTTTCTGTGGCACCAGTTTTGGCCAATTTACGACTTCAGCTTTCAGAACAAAATCAATTATTTATTGACTACAGTGTTAAAAGCTTGTTACATGATACAGAAAAAAGCAAGAAAATTTTTTTTCAAAAAACGTTGAAAACTGACCTTGTGAATCTTTCTTTACAAAACTTCTATGAAGTTTCCAAGAAAATGGAATTAACTAATAAATCTTATAAAAAAAAAAAAAACGGCGTAGAATGGCTCTGTGACATTCTTTTCCAAGGATGATAAATTGAGCAAAAAGAGGGCCTCATGATAATGCTGTTACGAAAAAAATAATTAAATACAAATGAAAATGCAGTTGTTCAATGTGGTCTTCAGGAAACCATTCTTAAAATATATCAGAAAATAAGCTGCAGTAAGATCGATTTCGTAACAGAAAATGGCAAAGGATAATTAAACGAAGACACTAAAATAAGATGGGTTACGTAGGTCTATGGTTTAAAGTGTGCCCATGAACAGCAGAGGTAAAGGGGAGTGACAACGCCTCAGCTAGCAAGACCATACCCTAGGGACTTATCTAATACAGTATACATATGATCAGCGCCCAAGCAATGGCTGCTAATGACTCAAAAAGTAGACCTATGGGTTCGCCAAAAACCCCATTCTCTGCTCACAAGGATGGTGAGGCTGCAGACACTACAATGAACTATCGAGCTTGAGCGGGACTCGAACCCCAGATCGGCGATCGCTAGGAAGGGATGCTTCCAATTGACGCCAGGAACACGTCTTTAAGGACGATTATAATGAACATTTCCGGACTCTTCCATCTGCTTCGAAAAGTCTTTCCGACTGAAGCAATTGCTTCTGTTTGCTTCCTAATCAAACGAACTTAGGAGAGAGAGAGAGAGAGAGAGAGAGAGAGAGAGAGAGAGAGAGAGAGAGAGAGAGAGAGAGAGAGAGAGAGCGGAGCCTTTGATGAATGCAGCCTTGGCTAACGGAAGTTCCGCTTTTCGAATTCGGGTTTCATATGCTGCTTCGAATACAATTAAATAAGCGGACGGAAATGGTGCGATATATCCTTTTGTAAGTCGAGTTCAGGTGGATTTTGTTGATTGTGAATTTCCATTTCGCTTTGTTCTGTTTCCATTACGATTTCAGGAAATGTGTTGATATAATTATAATGTTTTCATCTGTAGGAGTGCATACACACGTACAGTTCATGTGTAATATACACACATATACAATTGTGTGTACTCTACATGTATATATATATATATATATATATATATATATATATATATATATATATATATATATATATATATATATATATATATATATATATATATATATATACATATATACATATATATGTGTGCATATATTATATATATATATATATATATATATATATATATATATATATATATACATATATATACACACATATATATATATATATATATATATATATATATATATATACACACACATATATATATATATATATATATAATATATATATATATATATATATATATTCTGTATAAATACATATGCATATACACAACAAATGCAGCCGTCTCTAGTCCACTGCGGGACAAAGGCCTCAGACATGTCTGAGGTTTGGCCAGTTTGCATTACAACGCTAATCAGTGCACAATGGAGAAGGTTAGAGATTTTCCCTTGATTGCTTATAGTAAACCAGCCTTGTAAGGATGATCATGAGTAGTACATATATATATATATATATATATATATATATATATATGTATGTATATATATATATATATATATATATACATACATATATATATGTGTGTGTGTGTGTTTGTATGTATGTGTGTATGTGTGTGTGTGTGCTCGTGTGAATATATATGTTAGCAGCCACCAAGCATAGAAGACAGCATATCTCAGGAAAATCTAAAGCCCAGATATTTTTCAGGTTAACAGGAAAACTGCATTTACGTTCCTCCATTTATTATTTAGCGTCGACACATGTTTCGATTCTCATTTTTACTTCGTTTTTTCCCCACTGACTCTTCATCAAGGCTAAAATGGTTGAGTGGTTGCCCTTCAATATAAAGACTATGGTGGTGAAATTTCTTAAGTAAAAAATATTTGTATATTTCGAAATTAATTAACAAAACTGGATAAATGAAAACTTTATCTGAAATGAAAAAAAAGATAGGATCAATTTTGAATAAATGATTTTTCACAAATTCTTCCAAATATCAATTGTTCATCGGTAATCTAATCTCCAAAAAAAAAAATGCCCATTATCAATTTGTTCAGTAATACAACAAACGATTAATCTCTCATAAAAGATCCATGCATCAAATTCATATAGATAACATACCCTGAATATTTCAAATGTCCATCATAGAGAAATCGTGTATTTGAATAACGTATAAACATTGACGAAATTCCTAACAGTGCCATTTTTCTCTTCTTATAAATTTGGTATAATATATTTTAAGTTGCAAAGTCACTTATTTATTTTATTTAATTGCTAATTCAATTAACATGACAATCAAAAAATATTTGGTGCTCGAATGTTTTCATTTATATCAAATGTAGGGGGTTATGTTTATGTTTTTCTAATGTATTTATTCATATACATATGTATAAGATTATGTATATGTTGTTCTAATCTATCTATTCATATACAAATGTATGGAACTATGTATATGTTTTCTAATGTATTTATTCATAAACTAATGTAAGGGATTATGTGTATTATTTTCTAATTTATTTATTCAAATACATATGTATGGGATTATGTATATATTTTTCTAATGTATTTATTCATATACAAATGTATGAGATTATGTATGCGCTTTTCTATTGTATTTATTCATATACAAATGTATGGGATTATGTATATATGTTTCTAATGCATTTATTCATATACAAATGTATGGGATTATGTATATATTTTTCTAATGTATTCATTTATATACAGTACAAATGTAAGAGATTATGTATATGTTTTTCTAATGTATTCATTTATATACAAATGTAACAGATTATGTATATGTTTCTCTAATGTATTCATTTATATACAAATGTAAGAGATTATGTATATGTTTTTCTAATGTATTCATTTATATACAGATGTAAAAGATTATGTAAATGTTTTTCGAATGTATTTATTCATATAAAAATGTATGAGATTATGCATATGTTTTTATGTTAATGGTAAATACATGGAGCTAGTTTCTTCAGCTTAAATTTATTAGTACTTCAAGATCCTGGAAATTTGGAAGGTGTTATCATTCCCATTATCATTATCAATGTCATTTTCATTCATTATCATTGATAGTGAAATCATTAATCATTGTCATTGACTTCGTCATCATTATATTATCGTTGACATCATCCTTATCTTATTAATTATCATCATCATCATCATCATCATTATTATTATTATCATTATTATTATCATTATTATTATTATTATTATTATTATTATTATTATTATTATTATTATTATTATTATTATTATTATTATTATTATTATTATTATTATTCAACCAACATGTGCTTCGGTGGAGAAGAGAAATAGAAAAAAAAAAAAAAAAAAAAACACTTATCCTTTCAAGATAGTTACATACCATTTTACATCATCCCAATTAAACAGTATTGAAGGCAAAATATAATTAAAAAAAAATCTTATTTCCTATTGAATATGCATAAAATTCATTATTAAAAACCCAGTATTTTGCATTAATAAAAACACTGTTATCGCTACATAAACTTTGCTCATCCCAAGAGAAGTAAATAGTAACATGACAAGAATTTATTATTCAAAATAATATTAAAGCCTTTGGTTTATTACAATGGTAAGTTTATACAAAATGTCATCAAATCAAGTGGCTCCAGGAGCCATAATACCTCACTAATCGCAAAAATCACTTGTCGCTACGTGTAACTGAAAATAAACTTTATTCCATGAGCAAAACTGAAAGACCTTATTTATAGTAAAATAAATAATTATATTGATAAAATCAAATAAAACAATAGAACATCAGTCAAAGCATATATATATATATATATATATATGTGTGTGTAACAATACGTTTATCTGCGATGTCTACACCAAAATGTAAAAAATTATTCCTCACTAAACTTCTAAATCATTATATCTATTTTCAGAAAGAATGCAGACCTGATATTCCTCTTTGCTCTTGGGGAAAAAAATAAAAATAAAAATTTGTCCCATCTGCTTCGATATCGTCCTCTGATTCTGACACGTAAATGCATTAGCCTTTTTTATTCGGGAGAGCTGCAAAATATCAGAATAAAAATGAAAGATGTCAAAGCGGGGGAAATTTAAAGAGAAGTGAACCAAAAATTCTAGAAATATGACCAGAGAAAGCGAATTATATCGGTGTGAAAATCAAAATAAAGAAATTAGAGATAAAAATTAGTATTAAATGAAAAGAATTAGGTCTTAAGACGAATATAATTTTTGATACAGATTTTGAAAATGATATGAAAGGAATTTTTGAGAGGAGAAACGAAGGAAAAATAGTATCAAATAAGTAGAAAGAGCAATCAGAAATTTCAGACATACGTCAATAATGATTGTCAAAATTTTAATCAAATCTAAGGTCAAAGCTCTCTCTATTTTTATATGTCTACGTTAAATGAATCTAAAGTATACAGTATTAGAAATCCTAGATCCGAATGGTGATCCAGATCATCCAAAAATCTAATCACTTCCAAGTTAGCTTATTGCTGACATTTCCCGAAATTTCCTTCAAAATTCATCGGTAAATTTTTGAGTTGTTTGGTGACAAAGAAAGAAACAAAAAAAAAAAAAAAAAAAACACAGCCAGTGATGAAAAAATTACCTCCATGGTGGAGGTAATGGATAAAAAGATTAGATGTGTAACCATATGATAATAGCAATTTCAATACTGAGGACACACACCCAATTGAAGTTTTGATAGTAGCAATGATACCGGCCATAATTTATGAATATGAAAACGTCGAGGCTAGAAATTGAAAATATGTGATCGGATAACTCTGGTACAAAATAGATAAAAAAAAAAACAACTCTAAACCTAAAGAAGAGATCAAATTTAAAATTTTATTGAAAAAAATAATAAAATGTCATGCAAGAGAGGCAAAATTTTGTATTACGCATCACAAGGTAAGCTTTAAATCACAGCTACTGTACAGTAGATGTGATGTTGAAATAGAAAGAATCACAGGGTAGAACGTAGCATCTCCCTTATTTCATAAAGATCAAGTGTCTGGCCACACACACACACACACACACACACACACACATATATATATATATATATATATATATATATATATATACATATATATATATATATATATATATATATATATATATATATATATGCCTGATGAGAGGGGGTACAGATAGAGGTACTCTCGGAAACCACAATCTTCTATATATTGCTGAACTGCCGTGTTGTATTTAGGCAAGGGGGAGGGGTGGGAGGTATTGCATCTGTGTGTATGTGAGCGTGTTTACATATCTATATAAATATTTAACCCTCATTTTGATGGGTCGTGTACACTAGTAAGACATAAATCCTAAATGGTCCCTGGTTCAGTTAAAACGATTTCAAGAGGACTATTACATAGTGGTGGATATTTACAATATCTATTTCACAGTGAAATTATAAACTAGCTTTTAACTATTAAAAAAAAAATCTTATCAGAGCTATGGAAGAATTCCCCCCAAAAATTATTTACCATCAATACATTTGCTACCAAAATACGATAAACCGAATTTCTTAAAACCTCTACATTTTACATATTTCGCCTGGGATAATTATATCCAGTATATACATTCCTAGACTGATCAATAAGGCGAAGGATGATATGGAGAGAATGCATCCTACTCCTTAATGTGGGGATAACGGTGGAAAAGAAGAAGTGACTAATTAATTATTCCATCAAAAGTTCTGTTTTATAAAACTGGAATATATTAATTCTCCCTTTAAGATATTAAAATGCACAAGTTGTTGGAGCCTTTGTGCTTGTAGTATACTCTAATTCAAACTATGAATGTAGCTTGGGCTAGCAATGATGATAAATCCTATTTTTTTATGTTAAAGAAACTAGTCCTTTATCAGTAACCACACTCATTACTATGATTATTTCTTATGAAAGAAATATAATTGGCTTAACCAGATTAGTTAAACATGCATGAAAGAAGAGAGATAGGGAGGGAGAGAGAGAGATCATAGATCACCTGGGAATGCCTGGGGAAAATAATTCCTTTGAGAGAGAGAGAGAGAGAGAGAGAGAGAGAGAGAGAGAGAAAATCACAGTTCACCTGGGAACGCCTGACGAAAATAATGCCTTTGAGAGAGAGAGAGAGAGAGAGAGAGAGAGAGAGAGAGAGAGAGAGAAATCATAGCTCATCTGGGAACGCCTAATGAAAATAATGCATTCACTCCAATTACACCAACATAGTTTCTGCATTAGAGAGTAGAGAGAGAGAGAGAGAGAAGAGAGTGTAGAGAAGAGAGAGAGAAAATAGCTTTAAACAATGCA
>NC_090726.1:50642005-50654505 GCF_036898095.1 Palaemon carinicauda | reverse complement strand
TTTCCATATACCTGTCATTAACAACAACAAAAGAACAAATACATCCGTTTCTATCAGATATGTCAGATACGACCAGTTTTCATCACCACGCTGGCCAGTGCGGAATGGTAATGGTGGGAGACTTTTAGCTAATCGCTCACAGCAAACCTAGTACAGCTTTGGTGATCATGGCGATACTCAAACACTTTCACCACAAATCCTTTCAATCGAAGTACTCTAAGTGCAAACAGAGCACAAGTTGTATTTTCCCATATGTGAAAACAATAAAAGAGAGAGAGAGAGAGAGAGAGAGAGAGAGAGAGAGAGAGAGAGAGAGAGAGAGAGAGAGAGAGAGAGAATTTTAATATCATTCCTCCATATATATCAAATCAAAATCCCACCATTTCAGGCGGAAATAATTGCTCTGAATTTGAATAATCGTAATGTCATTACTTGCTCGTCGACCCCTTCGTTAGATTCTAAATTATCAAAAGGGAAGAAGAATTATTCGGGAAAGTCTCTCTCTCTCTCTCTCTCTCTCTCTCTCTCTCTCTCTCTCTCTCTCTCTCTCTCTCTCTCTCTCTTTTTCTTTCTTTGATAATCAAGAACTAATTGCACAAAATTTAATCATCAGGATTTCTTATAGCCAATGACATAGGTTATAATCTCCCAACGGGGATATGAATTTCTTACTGGGTGTGAGTCACCTCCTATGGCTATATAACATCCTGCTGACTTTAAATATCCTTTCTTGAAAGGTATAAACTATCTAGGACATGAAATCTCGTCTAGGAGGCTTGTTGGTACGTTTAAATGAGGGATAAAATATTACGTAATAGTGTACGTGACCCGTCAAAAAATGATGGGAAAACATTTCGATAGATATGCTCACACACGCACATAAATTCAGCCCTTACCCGAAGGACGAGAAGAGACCGAGTAGTTATACATCTGGTAATGTCGCTGACTGTGACCGGAAATAAATTTATATATCTATCTATCTATCTATCTATATATATATATATATATATATATATATATATATATATATATATATATATATATATATATATATATATATATATATATGGGAGATCATTCATATTTAGTGATTCATGTCTACAGTACAGTTATATCCTAACATTGGAAGTTATATGCACCCACGAGAGTGGTTATAAAAGATTTTTCAGTTTGCGATGATATAATTTTCATTGGATTTTTTAAAATGAAAAAGAAATCTTATTATAAAACCTTTTCCTCACCAGCATGAACCTCAAGACTTCACAGATCAGAGAATTGATTGCAATTATACTAACAGAAGATTCAAGTACGTGGTTGTTAGTTGATCAAGGTGGGTTGCTGCTGGTGGAGAATGTCAAAGAGCTAGCAACCTTCTTATGTGGTAACGTCCCTGACTGTAGAACGCGAGACTGGGGTTCGAGTCCCGCTCAAACTTGTTAGTTTCTTTGATCGCTGTAACCTCTCCATCCTTGTGTGTGAGCTAAGGAAGGGGGGTTTGCAGGAGCCTATAGGTCTATTAGGTGAGTCATCAGCACCCATTGCCAGGCCCTCCTTGATCCTAGTTTGGGTGGAGAGGGGGCGTTGGGTACTGATCATACGTATATATGGTCAGTCTCTGGGGCATACTCCTACTTAATAGGGGAATGTCCCTGTCCCTAGCCTTTGCCATTCACGAGCGGCCTTTAAAACTTTAAACCTTTAAAAGACTTACTGCAAACGAAAATTCTACCACCGAAGGCAGTCCATCATTCCAGACCTATTGGGAACCTGATGATTTCCATAGTCTAAAACCCCAAACTTTGGAAAGGACATCTTTGCTGGTGATGCTAGTCTATACCCTAATGCACAAAGGTGATGACTCACCATAGTCGACCAACAACCAAGGGGCATCGCTCACTGATAAGGTTAACTATCAATTAGTACATTCTCAGTATTTAAACCAGTACCTACACATACAACGAATAGTCTGGCCTATTATTTACACATAATCCCATTTCCTCATATATCTGACAACACTAAGCTAACCGAAAAAAAAAATATTTCACTTTCCATAAAACTTTTTCTTATCTCTCTCTCTCTCTCTCTCTCTCTCTCTCTCTCTCTCTCTAGCTTAATACACACACATGAAATTTATGTGTACCATTATATACATACATATATACCTATATATATATATATATATATATATATATATATATATATATATATATATATATATATATATATATATATATATATATATATATATATATATATATACACTACACACAACTGTATATAAACCGAATAAATAAAATAAAAGGAAACCAGTTGAATCGAAATAGATAAAATAAAATGAAAACGGCTGAATCCAGGTGTATCCTAAAAAGGATCAGTGAAGTCTATAGACATCTCTCTGCTCCATTACAGGAATCCATTAGGTTGGAAGAGAAGTATTTTCTCACTGGGCAGCTCGGAAAGGCCAAGCAAGAGCCTGGGTCCCAGCCTGGGATTATATTTCGTTTGGCTTTCCGACTTTCTTGGATTATTAAGTAGCTAGCTGTGCTGTGTATCGAGCTGTCAGTTTTGTGTATGTTACGTATACTGGATATGTGTTACATATATATAATCGTGGAACCACGAACACACCCGCTTATCTATCTATCTATCTATCTATCCCTCTATCTCTGCATGAATGTATATAAACATCAATATATATATGTACATATATATATATATATATATATATATATATATATATATATATGTGTGTATATATATATATACACACACACACACACACACACATATATATATATATATATATATATATATATATATATATACATATATATACACATACATAAATAAATATATATACACACACAACACACACACACACACATATATATATATATATATATATATATATGTGTGTGTGTGTGTGTGTGTGTGTTTGTAGGTGATCCATATTATAGCTTTTAGAAAATGCTAGTATCATACAAATTATTTTTTCTCTTAATTCTTTTTTATCATTAAATGAAAAGTAGTTTTGAACAATAAACCTCTGCATTACATCATGAAAAGGGAGTAACTAAATTTCCTTTGCCTTTAAAAAATTAAACATTACCTTTCATGATACTAAAATTTTCCGTTTTAAAACATTAAAACTTTACCATTTAAGATATTAATACATTCCTTCTTAAGACATTAAAACTTTCTTCCTAAGACATTAAAACTGTCTTTTAGGACATTAAAACGTTGCCTTTTAAAACCTTAAAACATTCCCCCTTTGATACTTCAAAACTTTGCCTTTCAAGATATCAAATCTTTAAAAGACCTTATTTACAAAAATATATGATTCTGGGCGTGAAGATTCTGCATATTTTGAGTTTTGCCTCTTTCAAATACGCTTACGCAGAATTCACGTTGGCGTCTCAGTACTTGACTCCCGCTTAAGCAGGCAATATAAATTCACTGGCACTGCAGTTTCTTAGGAGTATAGGAAATTGATCGTAAATATTTAACGCCACGTAATTTCTCTGGGTTTTACTTGCGAATGGTCTCCTTTTAATATTATTTTTGGCAGAATGGGATTAATTTCTGACCATTCGGAGCAGAAATCGTAAGGTTTTGTGCTGGATTAAGTAGGAGAAATGTAATGAAAGGTAATTTCTCTTTGATTAGGTCGGACTGTTTGAGACAGGTAAACGTTCATTTATATTCCAAGAAATTATATTTGAAGGTAATGATTCATTTGAACATATCTGATGCACATATCATTGTTATTGTAGTTGTTGTTGTTGTTGTTGTTGTTGTTGTTGTTGTTACCTCGTAAAATAATAAAAAATCGTCTCCAGTATTATTACTCATGAAAAGGAAATTAATTTTTTCATGGATAATGATAAAGGTTTGAAGACATTAAAACTTTCCCTCTTAAAATATTGAAACTTTCCCTTTCAAGACATTAAAACGTTCCCTTTTAAAAATTAAAGCTTACCCTCTTTGCCTTTCATGACATCAAATCCTTAAAAGATATGATTCTGGGTGTGAAGATTCTGCATATTTTGAGCTTTGCCTCTTTCAAATACGCTTACGCAGAATTCACGTTGGCGTCTCGGTATTTGACTCCCGCTTAAGCAGGCAATATAAATTCACTGGCACTGCAGTTTCTTAGGAGTATAGGAAATTGATCGTAAATATTTAACGCCACGTAATTTTTACTTGCGAATGGTCTGCTTTTAATATCATTCTTGGCAGATATAGGATTCATTTCTGACTATTCGGAGCAGAAATCGTAAGGTTTTGCGCTAGATTAAATCGGAGAAATGTAATGAAATGTAATTTCTATTGGATTAGGTCGGAGTTTTCCACTTCACAGATCACCTGTTTGAGACAGGTAAAGGTTCATTCATATTCCAAGAAATTATATTTGAAGGTAATGATTCACCTGAGCATATCTGAAGCACATATCATTGTTGTTGTTGTTGTTGTTGTTGTTGTCCTTGAGTCGAATTATAATAAAAAAAAAACGTCCAATAAAGTGTTATTAATCATTAAAAGGAATAATTTTACTTTTTTATGGATAATGATAAAGGCTGATAGTCTTAACTTTGTTAAACAACAATGTTTCAGCAGAGATATTGTAGCTTATGAAATTATCATCATCATCATCTCCTACGCCCATTGACGCAAAGGCCCTCGGTTAGATTTCGCCAGTCGTCTCTATATCTATCTTTTAATTCAATACTTCTCCATTCATCATCATCATCTACTTCGCGCTTCATATTTTTCAGCCATGTAGGCCTGAGACTTCCAACTTATCTAGTGCCTTGTGGAGCCCAGCTGAACATTTGGTGAACTAATCTCTCTTGGGGAGTGCGAAGAGCATGCCCAAACCATCTCCATCTACCCCTCATCATTATCTCATCTACATATGATGGCACTCGAGTAACTGCTACATACAATTACGTAGCTTCTATGACTAATTGCATTTCTTCAAGCAACATATCTATTATAAGTTTTGACCGATACTGATAAACAAATCAATTGACAGAAAAATCAAAGAAAATAATAAAATTGTATTATATATCCGCCTATTAATAGAAAAATGTTTTTGCCCCGCGTTGAATAATCTCTCTTAATTGGCCTTTATACAGAGATTTACTGTAGTAGTTTCTGTTAATTTATATCCCCGGATAAAAGAGAATGCAGCTACGCGTTTCCTTTGAAATAGTATACTAGTTTTTCATGGCTACCAATCACCAAATGATTATATCCCTTTTAGTGTACTGAAAATGATTGGCAATTAGTACATTTGCGAAGCGGGCCAAAGAAGCATAAAAGAGGTTTGAAATTACATATTGGAATATTTCTAGTACTTCATTACTTTCTCCGTTACCGACGAATGAAAATAAAACCTTCGGAAGACTTTAAACTAAACAAACGGATTGAACGAGTTTGATATTTCCTTTTAGCAAGAGCTAGAAATTTTAATCAATATCTCCTAGTGGTTATTTTTCAATATTTTTCAGATTTCATACCATGCAAGGTAGTGAGTGAAATGTTCTTCAAAAGTCTGCATTGGTTTCATGAAATGAAAAACCGATATATAAATAACTATATATTTCCATTTTGGAATACCAAGTTTATCTAAAAACATAAAGTGGTTAACATTTCCTAAACTGAATGAAATGTTCCTCGAAAAGGTTGTATTGATTTCGTGAAAAAGAAACAAGAACAATTGACAATTCATAGTTTCGATATAAATAACATTATATTTCAATTTTCTAATAATAATTTTAGATAAAGACAAGGGAGATGGTAAAGATTTCCTGATTAATTTTTTTCAGTATTTGCTATATTTTTTTTTAGATAGGTAAACATAATCTTGTTTCTTTTCGATATCGGATACCACGCAAAATTGGGGAATGTGCCATGGCATATGGTTAAAAAATAATTCCTTTTGTAAGATTCATATTAACCATTTAACATGAATTTTAAAGAATTCTAAAAAAAAAAAAAAACACTGTCAAAATCAATTTCGAGTTACGACCTTTTCAAGACTAACTTCTATTCCTGAAAAAATGATAAACATTCTCATCTTTCCACGAAAGATCACGGCAAGTCATCACTCCAAGATGACAAGACATATATCACCAGGTATCTCACAGCATCCTGTCACGCAGCTTCAGAAGAAGCAGATACCATGTTTTGTGTTAATACACGCAAGCTGGATTTTACGTTCGTTTGTTACGCTCATAATTATCGTTATCTGTGGCACCAGTTTTGGCCAATTTACAACTTCAGCTTTCAGAACAAAATCAATCTTTATTGGCTACAGTGTTCAAAGCTTGTTACATAATGCAGAAACTAGCAAGAAAAATTTGTTCAAAAAACGTTGAAAACTGAGCTTGTGAATCTTTCTTTACAAAACTTCTATGAAATTTCCAAGAAAATTGAATTAACTAATAAATCTTATAAACAAAAAAACGGCGCAGAATGGCTCTGTGATATTCTTTTTTAAAGGTGATAAATTTAGCAAAACGAGGGCCTCATGATAATGCTGTTAAGAAAAAAATAATTAAATACAAATGAAAATGCAGTTTTTCAATGTCGTCTTCAGGAAACAATTCTTAAAATATATCAGAAAATAAGCTGCAGTAATATCAGTTTCGTAACAGAAAATGACAAAGGATATTCTAACGAAGACACTAAAATAAGATGGGTTATGTAGGTCTATGGTTTAAAGGGTGCTCATGAATAGCAGAGGCAAGTGGGATTGGCAATGCCTCAGCTATCAAGACCATACCCTAAGGACTTATCAAATACAGTATACATATGATCAGCGCCCAAGCAATGGCTGCTAATGACTCAACAAGTAGACCTATGGGTTCGCCAAAAACCCCATTCTCTGCTCACAAGGATGGTGAGGCTGCAGACACTACAATGAACTATCGAGCTTGAGCGGGACTCAAACCCCAGATCGGCGATCGCTAGGAAGGGATGTTTCCAATTGACGTCAGGAACACGTCTTTAAGGAAGATTATAATGAACATTTCCGGACTCTTCCATCTGCTTCGAAAAGTCTTTCCGACTAAAGCAACTGCTTCTGTTTGCTTCCTAATCAAACGAACTTAGGAGAGAGAGAGAGAGAGAGAGAGAGAGAGAGAGAGAGAGAGAGAGAGAGAGAGAGAGAGAGAGAGAGAGAGAGAGGAGCCTTTGATGAATGCAGCCTTGGCTAACGGAAGTTCCGCTTTTCGTATTCGGGTTTCATATGCTGCTTCGAATACGATTAAATAAGCGGACGGAAATGGTGCGATATATCCTTTTGTAAGTCGAGTTCAGGTGGATTTTGTTGATTGTGAATTTCCATTTCGCTTTGTTCTGTTTCCATTACGATTTCAGGAAATGTGTTGATATAATTATAATGTTTTCATGTGTAGGAGTGCATACACACGTACAGTTCATGTGTAATATACACACATATACAATTGTGTGTACTGTAAATATATATATATATATATATATATATATATATATATATATATATATATATATATATATATATATATATATATATATATATATATATATATATATCTATCTATCTATCTATCTAAATATATATAGATATATATATATATACACACACACACACACACACATATATATATATATATATATATATATATATATATATATATATATATATATATATATATATTCTGGATAAATACATATGAATATACACAGCAAATGCAGCCGTCTCTAGTCCACTGCTGGACAAAGGCCTCAGACGTGTCTGAGGTTTGTCCAATTTGCATTACAAAGCTAATCAGTGCGCAATGGTGAAGGTTAGAGATTTTCCTTTGATTGCTTATAGTAAACCAGCCTTGTATGGGTGATCCTGACTAGTATGTGTGTGTGTGTGTATATACATATATATATATATATATATATATATATATATATATATATATATATATATATATGTGTGTGTGTGTGTGTGTGTGTGTGTGTGTGTATGTGTGTGTGTGCGCTCGTGTGAGTATATATGTAAGCAGCCACCAAGCATAGAAGACAGCATCTCTCATGAAAATCTAAAGCCCAGATATTTTTCAGGTTAACAGGAAAACTGCATTTACGTTTCTCCATTTATTATTTAGCGTCGACACGTGTTTCGATTTTCTTTTTTTACTTCGTTTTTTTCCCACTGACTCTTCATCAAGGCTAAAATGGTTGAGTGGTTGCCCTTGAATATAAAGACTATGGTGGTGAAATTTCTTAAGTAAAAAATATTTGTATATTTTAAAATTAGTTAACAAAAATGAATAAATGAAATCTTTCATATTATTTGAAAAAAAATAAAAATTAAGATGACTTTTGTATAAAGGATTTCTCACAAAGGCTTCCTGATATCAATAGTTCATCGGTAATCTAATCTCCAAAAAAAAAATGGCCATTATCAATTTGTTCAGTAATACGACAAACGTTTAATCTCTCATAAAAGATCCATGCATCAAATTCATATAGATAACATATCCTGAATATTTCAAATGTCCATCATAGAGAAATCATGCTTTTGAATAACGTATTAACATTGACGAAATTCCTAACAGTGCCATTTTTCTCTTCTTATAAATTTGGTATAATATATTTTAAGTTGCAAAGTCATTCGTATTTTTTTTTTTGTTTAGTTGTTAATTCAATTAGCATGACAAACAAAAAATATTTTGTTGCTTGAATGTATTTATTTATATCAAATGTATGGGGTTATGTCTATGTTTTTCTAATGCATTTATTCATATACATATATATGAGATTATGTATATGTTTTTCTAATCTATTTATTCATATACAAATGTATGGAACTATGTATATGTTTTTCTAATGTATTTATTCATAAACAAATGTAAGGGATTATGTGTATTATTTTCTAATGTATTTATTCAAATACAAATGTATGGGATTATGTATATGTTTTTCTAATGTATTTATTCATATAAAAATTTATGAGATTATGCATATGTTTTTCTAATGTATTTATTCCTATAAAAATGTATGAGATTATGCATATGTTTTTCTAATGTATTTATTCATATAAAAATGTATGAGATTATGCATATGTTTTTTATGTTCATGGTAAATACATGGAACTAGTTTCTTCAGTTTAAAGTTATTGGTACTTCATGATCCTGGAATTTTGGAAGGTGTTATCATTTCCATTATCATTACCAAAGTCATTTTAATTCATTATCATTGATAGTGAAATCATTAATCATTGTCATTGACTTCGTCATCATTATATTATCGTTGACATCATCCTCATCTTATTAATTATTATTATTATTATTATTATTATTATTATTATTATTATTATTATTATTATTATTATTATTATTATTATTATTATTATTATTATTATTATTATTATTATTATTCAACCAACATATGCTTCAGTGGAAAAGAGAAATAAAAAAAAAATAAATAAAAAAACACTTATCATTTTAAGATAGTTACGTACCATTTTACATCATCCCAATCAAACAGTATTAAAGGCAAAATATAAAAAAAAGTATTTTGCATTGATAAAAAGACTGTTAACGCTAGATAAACTTTGCTCATCCCAAGAGAAGTAAGTAGTAACATGACAAGAAGTTATTATTCAAAATAGTATTAAAGCCTTTGGTTTATTACAACGGCAAGTTTATACAAAATGTCATCAAATCAAGTGGCTCCAGGAGCCATAATACCTCACTAATCGCAAAAATTACTTGTCGTTATGTGTAACTGAAAATAAACTTTATTCCATGAGCAAAACTAAAAGACATTATTTATAGTAAAATAGAATAATTATATGGATAAAATCAAATAAAACAATAGAACATCAGTCAAAGCATTATATATATATATATATATATATATATATATGCGTATATATATATATATATATATATATATATATATATATATATATATATATATATACATATATATATATACATATACACGTATATATATATATATATATATATATATATATATATATATATATATATATATATATACGTGTATATGTATATATATATATATGCGTATATATATATATATGCGTATATATATATATATATATATATATATATATATATATATATAAAACAATACGTTTATCTGCGATGTCTACACCAAAATGTAAAAAATTATTCCTCACTAAACTCCTAAATCATTAGATCTATTTTCAGAAAGAATGCAGACCTGATATTCCTCTTTGCTCTTGGGGAAAAAAATAAAAATAAAAATTTGTCCCATCTGCTTCGATATCGTCCTCTGATTCTGACACGTAAATGCATTAGCCTTTTTTATTCGGGAGAGCTGCAAAATATCAGAATAAAAATGAAAGATGTCAAAGCGGGGGAAATTTAAAGAGAAGTGAACCAAAAATTCTAGAAATATGACCAGAGAAAGCGAATTATATCGGTGTGAAGATCAAAATAAAGATATTTTAGATAAAAACCACTATTAAATTTAAAGAATTAGGTCTTAAGACGAATATGATTTGTGATACAGATTTCGAAAATGATATGAAAGGAATTTTTGAGAGAAGAAATGAAGGAAAAATAGTATCAAATAAGTAGAAAGAGCAATCAGAGATTTCAGACATACGTCAATAATGATCGTCAAAATTTTAATCAAATCTAAGGTCAAAGCTCTCCCTTTTTTTATATGTCCACGGTAAATGAATCTAAAGTATACAGTATTAAACATTCTGGATCCGAATGGTGATCCGGATCATTTCAAAAATCTAATCACTTCCAAGTTAGCCCAAAATTCATCGATAAATTTTTGAGTTGTTTGATGACAAAAAAAAAAAAAAAAAAAATAAAAAAATACCCAGTGGTGAAAAAATTACCTCCATGGTGGAGGTAATGGATAAAATTATTAGATGTGTAACCATATAATAATAGCAATTTCAATACTGAGGACACACACCAAATTGAAGTTTTGATAGTAGCAATGATACCGGCCATAATTTATGAATATGAAAACGTCGAGGCTAGAAATTCAGAATATGTGATCGGATAACTCTGGTACAAAATGAAAAAAAAACCCAAACCTAAAAACAAAAGATAAAATTTAAAATTTTATTGGAAAAGAAGAATAAAATGTCATGCAAGAGAGACAAAATTTTGTATTACGCATCACAAGATAAGCTTTAAATCACAGCTACTGTACAGTAGGTGTGATGTTGAAATAGAAAGAATCACAGGGTAGAACGTAGCATCCCCCTTATTTAATAAAGATCAAGTGTCTGGCCACACACACACACACATGCACACACACACACACACACACACACACACACACACATATATATATATATATATAAATATGCCTGACGAGAGGGGATACCCCTAGAGGTACTCTCGGAAACCACAATCTTCTATATATTGCCGAACAGCCGTGTTGTATTTAGGAAAGGGGGAGGGGTGGGAGGTATTGAATCTGTGTGTATGTGAGCGTATTTACATATCTACATAAATATTTAACCCTCATTTTTGACAGGTCGTGTACACTAGTAAGACATAAATCCTAAATGGTACCTGTTTCAGTTAAAATGTCTTTAAGAGGACTATTACATAGTGGTGGATATTTACAATATCTATTTCACAGTGAAATTATAAGCTAACTTATAACTATTAAAAAAAATCTTATTGGAGACTAGGATGAATTCCCCCCACAATTATTTACCATCAACAAAATTGCTACCAAAATACGATAAACCGAATTCCTTAAAACCTCTACATTTTACATATTTCGCCTGGGATAATTATATCCAGTTTATACATTCCTAGACTGATCAATAAGGCGAAGGATGATATGGAGAGAAGGCATCCTACTCCTTAATGTGGGGATAACGGTAGGTAGTAGGTTGGCCAGGGCACCAGCCACCCGTTGAGATACTACCGCTAGAGAGTTATGGGGTCTTTTGACTGGCCAGACAGTACTACATTGGATCCTCCTCTCTGGTTACGGTTCATTTTCCCTTTGCCTTCATACACACTGAATAGTCTGGCATATTCTTTAAATATTCTCCTCTATCCTCATACACCTGACAACACAGATTACCAAACAATTCTTCATCACCCAAGGGGTTACTGCACTGTAATTGTTCAGTGCCACTTTCCTCTTGGTAAGGGTAGAAGAGACTCTTTAGCTATGGTAAGCAGCTCTTCTAGGAGAAGGACACTCCAAAATCAAACCACTGTTCTCTAGTCTTGGGTAGTGCCATAGCCTCTGTACCATGGCCTTTCACTGTCTTGGGTTAGAGTTCTCTTGCTTGAGGGTACACTCGAGCACACTCTCCTATCTTATTTCTCTTCCTCTTGTTTTGTTAAAGTTTTTATAGTTTATATAGGAGATATTTATTGTTTTTACTCTTCTTAGAATATTTTATTTTCCTTTTTTCCTTTCCGCACTGAGCTATTTTCCCTGTTGGAGCCCCTGGGCTTATAGCATAC
>NC_090726.1:50624505-50627005 GCF_036898095.1 Palaemon carinicauda | reverse complement strand
ATATATATATATATATATATATATATATATATATATATCATGAAACCGCAAAATCATGTAGAAATTATTGGAGTATCGCAGCTAAACAATTCCTTCCGTTAACAGCTACATTAGATTATTTCGACATTAGTCTTGTTCAAGTCCCGATATGATTCGATGTAAAATAATAATAAAGAAAACACCATACATGAGTTATACTCGCTTAAATGACATTCAGAGAGAGAGAGAGAGAGAGAGAGAGAGAGAGAGAGAGAGAGAGAGAGAGAGAGAGAGAGAGGGAGGGGGGGGGGTGGGGGGTGGGGGGGTATTGGTGAGGAAGTGAGAAGGGGTGAAAGAGTCTGAGGGTGGTGAGAACAAGAGTGGGTGAGAGTGAGAAGGGGTGAGAGCGAGAAGGGGTGAAAGAGGGAGAGAATAGTGAGAGTCACAGAAGATTGGGGGGGCCAAGATGTTCATTCCATACCAGTCATGTTACAGATGAACTCCTTGTGATTAGTTGGGAGTTTGACTCCGCGTTATCCATTTCAGTGTTAAAATTACAAAACTTCATTTCTAACTAAGCTGATATTATCTAGTTCGATAATCTGTTGCGCTACGTCTTTATAGTGCGATTTGGGAAACGACATGAAAAAAAAAAAAAAAAAGTAAAGTCTCGCTATTTTTAAGGAACAAGACACCAAGGATTTCAATAGATAGAACAGAATTATATTTGAATAAGAACTAATTTTGCGCAAGAGTTCGTAAACATATGTACAAAAGCTATCTAGAATATGGTACCAATGGGGCAAGGGGTGGGTGCGCTTTAAAGAACTCAATTTCAAAGTTGTAAGCAATGTTTTTCTCCCTTTTTAGCTAAGCATTTTCAGTTTGTATTGTATCGTTTCTTTTTTACGGTACATGTGTTTATTTATCTAGTTTTATTACCCTGTTTTTTTGGACAGCTGACTGGAAGATGTAAATGAGAATGTAGCAGCTGGACAATTTATACTAAGAGCTAGAGACAGGTGGAGGCAATTGACAGCCCACGTCGAGGACATGGCACGTAGATAGATTACCCTGGTTATTTCTGATCGCATTTCTATCAATAGTGATTTTAAAAATATAGGTTTCTATGGAATTTACCTTTCTTTGGTTTGATACCGGGTGATATTAGCCTACTGATTTCTCTGACATACAATATATGTCCACAGGGAGACCAGAAGCGACGTGAAGTTATTTTATGTTGGCTATAGGATGAAACCAATATTTAAAAAAATTGAGAAACAGGCAGTCTCCCATCGAATATCGGTAAAAGAATTAAATTTTGAGAAAGTTTTTTTTTTTTTTTTTTTTTTTTTTTTTTTGGAGACCTGTTATTTTTAAGGAAGTTATTTTAAGCACTTCAGGTTGGAAGTACTTTGAAAATTGTTCACATGCTTGTACTTCAGAATCTGACTTTTATCCTAAACTGATGGAGAAAAACCTGACGCTTATTAAACTCCATGTTCATAATCTTTATATAAGTATCTGACACCATTTTTCAATTGACTCAGTGTGCATGATGTTTAGAATATTTAGTAATCCCTTTAGGCCGGGTGCCAGAACCACCCCAGGATGTTTTCTGCTAACTTTTTAACTCACATTTCCTGATATAATTTTTAACTCACATTTCCTGATAACCCATGTCTTGGGCTACGTTAAGAACATAGCGACCACTCTCAACGCTGGGCCGTTCTCACATAGGGGACCAAAGCCCCCTGTTTCACGCTACGTTCAACTCTGCCTCACATAAATCTACATTAAGCCTTTATATGGGCGGTCAAACATATTCAGACTTTCAAGAAATTCTGCAAGGACTATTGCAATATATCAAGAAACATATGTAAAAAGCAAACATTGCAATAGTATAATATGTATTTTTCTAAAGGAATACAAAATGCACACAGACAAAGCGAAAAGAAAAAATCTTTATTTTAACATATTTCTCTTTGCAAACGAAGTCCTCTCAGGAAAAAATAACTAATCCTTAATTGCATATTGCATTATAAATACGTCCTTGTTACATACGGCTTCTTTTTTTTTTGCCTAAGTTTACGTTATATTGAAATAGATACCAAAATTTTTCTATCCGTTTCAAACTGATAAATCCAAATAAGCGAGTGATGAGTTTTTCTCCTGACAAATTCCAAAATCATTTCAAAAGATAAAGTGCCTTTAAATTTTGTATAGAAAATTTCAAGGTATTTGTTCAAATGTAGTTCGAAGTTAACATTAACTATCTTTCTTACTTATTTGTGCATTTGTTTATTTACTTATTTAAAAAAGAAAGTTGCCGACGAGAGTATTTTTGAAATGGTCGCCGCACATTGTTAAGCATAAAAACAAATGCTTGAATGTAAGTGAATAAGTCGCCGAAAAAAGATGGTAAATAGTGATATTTGGTAAATACTGTATAGTTTGTAAAGGTGCCAAGGTAAAGGACTCTAGAAATATACATAGCTTGCAGAAGTTCCACTCAGATGCG
>NC_090726.1:50617005-50619505 GCF_036898095.1 Palaemon carinicauda | reverse complement strand
ACCTCACATAGATGATGAGGTTGCAGACATTAGTAAAAACTATCGAGCTTGAGTGGGTCTCGAATCCCCGTCCAACAGATCTGGGGAAATTGAGAGTTTCTTCTTTCACTTACTAATTCTACAATCCATGCATGTTCTTCCTTTTTCTCTCGTCTGAAAAGAGTCTTTACGTCCTCTCACGTAACAACTTTACCAAAGTGATTATCTCATTATTACAACATAAAATACCGCCCCCTATTTTTGTTTTCTCTAATTATTCTAATATCAAACGAAGTTAACTAACGGAAAAAAATTGTCTTTAATAAAAGGAAAAATAACTTTCTTTCCCTGTTACACCCTCATTTCCTCTTAACGGTACTTTTCTTTTCTTAAAGAACTTTTTTACCTTACCCTATTATTTACAGAAACGTTCCCCTCGTTTCTCAAATGACAATTATTTATCCTACTCATTACGCTCTTAATAACCCATTGTCGTTTGCTTTTTCTAGAATAGAATGAGAGACAATTTTCTCCTTTTATTTGCATATTATACTAACCAACAGAAAGCTATATCACTCATAAGGATGAGTGTAAATAAAAATATGCAATTTAGTTGTACATTACAGGTCTCTCACTCCTCTTCTATCTCACCGTTATCCCTACGTTAAAGGGTCGGTTACCTGATGCGTTCTCCCCCATACTTTCTATCAAAGGCATCCTCTCCCACCAAACCTCTTTTCTCCATATCATCCTTCACCTTATCTCGGCATCTAATTCTGTGCCTTCCTCTCGATTTTCTCCTTTTAACAGTTCCCTCAAAAATCTTCCTCACTCCCTCGCCACCATTCTCCCTCAGCACGTGCCAGCACCTCAGTCATGACACTATCATCATCTTTTACTACGCCTGCCGTTATTATTTCTTCATTTTCCAATCTTTCAAGCAATGATATCATATTCCCATAATCCATCCCAGCATTCTCATCTATATTCTCTCAAGCTTTGCTTCCTCTCAACCATCGTTCTTGCCTAAAAGAAGAATTTTAGTATTCTCCCAACTTTTGCTGAAAACTCGCCAGTAGGCTTTAAGCAGCGGTTCCCTGCCCTCTCTTGGCCACTTTGAAGAGTTTCTTTCGGTCTTTCTCATAATTCTCAGAAAAGTAGAAAGAAAAAATAAAATTTTCTCTTATAACGTGTCATTCCACTGTATAAGACAACTCTTTATAATCTTCACCTTATTCACATATAAATAAAAAAAATATTGACAAAACCGAGGAACGTGTTTTCTGCGTCTGTTTGTCAATTTGTCTATGCATCTGGGCGCCTGCCTATATGCCTTTCTACCGGACTGTAAGTATCTCCACCTTTATAACGACATATAGATTTTTGTATATATCAGCCTAAGCTTATTCCTTTTATTTCACACGGCAAACATAATATACTATTATGTGGTGGCCTATTGGAAACGTACCTGCCTGACGATCTGCCGGATTGGGGTTCGAGTCACGCTCCAACTTAATAGTTTCTTGTAGTGTCTATAACCCCTCTATCCATGTGAACTAAAGATTGGGGATTTGGGAGGGTCAATAAGTCTATCTACTGAATCATCAGCAGCCGTTGCCTGGCCCTGCCTGGCCCTAGTTTGGCTGGAGACTGAAAGGTAGTCTGGGTTCAGATCATATGTATATATGATCAGTCTTTTGGGAATTGTTCTACAAGGGCATTGCCACTGTCCCTTGCCTCTGTTATTTATGAGCAGCCTTTAAATCTTTTCATTAACCTGCCCTTTTCCGGAATCTAAAATAAAACATTGATTGGGGGTCATTTCAGCAATCATTAGTATGCCTAAATATTTTTCATTCACCATTTCTCTGATTGGTATAGTTTATTTTCAACAAGTTGAATATTTACACATCTGCCTCTGGGTAAAATTTTTATTTATTTATCTACCTATCTATCTATCTATCTATCTATCTATCTATCTACATATATATATTGCGAAATATATACATATATATAAATATATATGTATATATGTACGCATATATATATATATATATATATAAATATATATATATATATATATATATGTATATATGTATATATACAAATATATATGTATTTATACACACATATATATATATATATATATATATACATATATATATATATATATATATACATATATATATACATACATATATATATACATACATATATATATATATATAGCAGAATCCATGATAGCCTTTCGTAAATGCGTGAAACATATCTTAAGAAAACTGAATAATTATAGAATAACACAAAACATGGGCACTGATGTGCAATTTTGTTATCTCTCTCTCTCTCTCTCTCTCTCTCTCTCTCTCTCTCTCTCTCTCACATTTTACAAAATATAACTTGGATTTTTATTCTAAATTCTTTTCAGGGGGATAATAAATCTACTGTCAGTACATAACGTTAAAAATACTTTACACTTCACCGGTTTGTTTGGGAGAAAGAATATTTCGACGTAAACCCATTC
>NC_090726.1:50589505-50597005 GCF_036898095.1 Palaemon carinicauda | reverse complement strand
ACATTAACCCATTGACGATACAACTTATTAAATATCGGCTAATCAGTTCAGTCTTGATTTGACTAAATATTAATCACACCCAATTTACGATAAAACTTACTAAATATCGGCTATCAGTTCTGCTCTGTATATACAAAAGATTAATCTTAACTCATTTACAATAAAACTTAACAACAATAGGCTTATCAATTCAGTCTTGATTTAATTGAAGTTCAATCTTACCCCATTTACGATATAAGTTGTTGTTGTTGTCATTGCTTGATAAGCTACAACCGTAGTTGGAAAAGTAGGATGCTATAAGTCAATGGGCTCCAATAGGTAAATAGCCCAGTGAGGAAAGGAAATAAGGAAATAAATATTCTACAACAGAAGTAATGACCAAATAAAATATTTTAAGAACAGTAATAACATTAATATAGATCTTTCATCTATAAATTATAAAACGTCAAAAAACAACAGGAAGAGAAATAAAATAAGTGTGTGCCAAAGTGTTTCCTCAAAAAAGAGAACTACTCAGACAGTGGAAGGCCATGATACATATGCTATGGCACTACCGAAGACTAGAGAACAATGGTTTGATTCTGGAGTGTCCTTCTAGAAGGGCTGCTTACCAAAGCTAGTCTCTCTTCTGCCCTTACAAAGAGAACAGTAGCCACTGAATAACTACAGTGCAATAGTTTGGTCTTAACCCATTTACGTTACAACTTACTAATATTGGCTCATCAGTTCAGTCTCGATTTGACTAAAGTTTAATCATACTCCATTTACGATACAACTTATCAATCAACTGCACATACCTAGTTAGAAAAACAACGTCAATTCATACCAGACAAAGGAGAACATTAACAATAAGATTTTCAATTTACATTCTACATGAATATTTCATCTAAAAAGCTAGCAACCATATTCACTTCTAAAGACATATAATAATACCTTAAATGATACCATTTTAAGGAACACCACAATAAACCAAAAACAGCTTCACCAAAACATACACAAAAGGGGTTGATTTTTTATCACAAAGGTTACTTAAGGAAAAGTAGAATGGAGGTCAGGAAATTTCTAACCGTGAGTCAATGGTGCTCAGGTTAAATGGAGAACTGAAAATAACTTAAGTTGCCAAGTTCAGTCTTGAGTGATGTATGTTACGAGAAACAATTACACGTCATTACTTTTTTTATGCATGCAATCTATCAAAAAAAAAAAAAAAAAAAAAAAAAAAAAAAAAACATTACACAGAAAATCCCAATTATAAGCAACTTCAGAGCGAAGCAATTTGCTTTTCATTTTGGAACAGATTTAGGAACTGGCGAAACAGTCTTCAGTGTTTCTTCTAACTAGGAGCACGGGAAAGTAATATTCTCCTTGGAATCTAAGTGTCTTTGAAAATCCCAAACGAGTCATAATAGGTTTAAATTTTCCCTAAATGAGAAATGTACGTTTAATGAGAGATTGATTAGCGGGAGAGAAATCCAAGTCAAATAACCTTTGGAAATGATAAAGCGAGAGATCAAAAGAGGATGAACTTTCAAATGGTAAATAGTAAATCTCATATCCGCAAAGCCAAACAAGGAAAGCCCTTGAGTATTTACTAAAAACTAATCTTATTGCATCTGTATTATCCAAGATCTCACTTGCCCTCTTGGCAAGCTATCTTAATTCAATAGTACTATACCACGCAGGCTTGACGTTGGGAATCAAAGGAAGATATCGATAGAGTGATAGTCTACGGTATAAAACACCAGCTTACAACGACAGACTTATAAAAGAGATCTTTTAATACAATAAAATGCACCAAAAAAGAAAATGTACTTCTCTGGTAATTTTTTTTTTATTATGTATGTTATATTTTCAATGATATGTGGTAGGTGTTTAGTCATAAAAATCTCATTAATTTAAACGAAATGATTTCTTTCAAACAAATCATGCATCCGAAAATATAGATTAATAATAATAGTGTAGAAGCATTTTTTTTTTTTTAATCATGGAATACCAAGATGACAAGATATTCAAATTTGTTTTTTTTCATTGAGAGAGAGAGAGAGAGAGAGAGAGAGAGAGAGAGAGAGAGAGAGAGAGAGAGAGAGAGAGAGAGAGCCTTACCTTATTGCCTTATTCTATGTTTGGGTTCCTCCAGGTCCCTCAGTGTGAGGCACCTCGTATATCCACCAGAGAGTTGCTAATGCATCTTCCAGTGTATTTTGCATCTTCCAGTCTTGGATGGTCTGGGATGCATCTTAGGTATTTATCGAGCTAATTCTTAAACACATCTACGCTTACTCCTGATATGTTTCTTAGGTGAGCTGGCAGCGCATTAAATAGTCGCTGCATTATCGATGCTGGTGCGTAGTGGATCAATGTCCTGTGCGCCTTCCTTAGTTTTCCTGGTATAGTTTTTGGCACTAATAATCTACCTCGGCTTGCTCTTTCTGATATTTTTAGCTCCATGATGTGTTCAGTAATTCCTTCTATTTACTTCCATGCTTGTATTATCATGTAGCGTTCTCTTCTCCTTTCTAGACTGTATAGTTTTAAAAATTGCAGTCTTTCCCAGTAGTCAAGGTCCTTAACTTCTTCTATTCTAACAGTATAGGACCTTTGTACACTCTCTATTTGCGCAATATCCTTTTGGTAGTGTGGGTACCATATCACATTGCAGTACTTGAGTGTACTACGTACATAAGTTTTGTAAAGCATAATCATGTGTTCAGCTTTTCTTGTTTTAAAGTGTCTGAATAACATTCCCATTTTTGCTTTACATTTAGCCAACAGTGTTGCTATTTAGTCGTTGCATAACATATTCCTATTTAAGATTACACCAAGGTCTTTAATTGTTTCCTTGTTTGTGATTGTTTCGTTATTAGGTCCTTTGTATGCATATAACAATTCCTTCTCTGTTTCCATAATTTATTGATTCGAATTTATTGGAGTTAATTACCATCCTATTTATCTCCACTCATTCATATATTTTGTTTAGATCTCTTTGTAGTGAGTTCCTATCTTCATCACAAGTAATTTCTCTACTTATTCTTGTGTCATCGGCGAAACTTCTCACTACAGAGTTTTTAACATCACAGTCTATGTCTGAGATCATAATAACAAACAGCAGTGCAGCTATTACCGTACCTTGTGGCACGCAAGATATTACCTGATCTTCATCTGATTTCTCGTCATTTGCAACCAATATCTGTTTTCTGTTTTTCAGGAATTCTTTTACCCATTTTCCTATCTTTCCCACAATATTATGCTTTCTCATTTTTTTCTCTAATATAATATGGTCTACCTTGTCAAAGGCTTTTGCAAAATCTAGATAGATCATATCTGTGTCTTTTTCATTTATCATATATTTGTATATGTCTTCATAGTGTGCTATCAGTTGGGTTTGTGTACTTTTTCCGGGCACAAAACCGTGTTGACCTATATTAAACAAATTATTTTTAACCAAATGATTCCTTATTTTCTTTTTTATTACCCTCTCATACACTTTCATAATATGAGATGTTAGACTAACAGGTCTATAATTGCTTGCCTCTAGTCTTGATCCACTTTTGAAGATAGGGGTTATATAAGCTAATTTATGTTTAACATATATCTCGCTCATATCTACACTTTGTCTTAGCAGTATTGCAAGCGGCTTCGCGATATTGTTTGCAGTTTTTTTTTTTTTAACAAAATCGCTGGAACTCCATCTGGTCCGGCTGCCGATCCATTTTTAATTTCGTTTATAGCCTTAACAATATCTGCTTCATTAATATCTATATCCGTTAGATATTCAACATTTTCTTCTCTCATTTTTGTTTCATTATTCTCATTTGCAATTCTTGGCGTGAACTCACTCTTATATTTTTCTGCTAATATGTTGCATATTTCCTATTTTTTATTGGTTAACCGTCCTTCAATTCTAAGAGGGCCTTTTTCTAATCTCCCTTTATTCATCTTTTTTGCATAGGAGTAAGTACTTTTTTTTTTTTTTTTTTGAAGTGTCCTTTCTTCTAAGTCCCTCTTTTAATTTTCTTTCGATTGTATAATCTTTTGTTCTGCATATTCTATCGTACTTTCAATCTCCATCATTTTCCACACATTTTTTTTTTCTTTTGCAAGATTTTTCTTCCACTTTCTAATTTTCTGAAATAAGATCCTTCTGTCTCTTGGTATGCATGTCTGTTGTTTATTGTTTTTTTTTCGGTACATATTTTTCAACAATTTTCTCCAGTATTTTGTACAGTATTGGTGTATTTACCTGTATATTATCACTTACGAATAAATTCTTTGTTCAGTTCTTCATTTATTTCTGACCATTTTATATTCTTACTATAAAAATTATATTTTCCATATCCTTCCCAACGTTTTTTGCTTTGATTATCTCTGCGATCACTTGCATTGGAATGGACTAATAATTCTATGACATTGTGGTCTGAAATTCCCGTGTTATACACTATTATTTCTTCTACATAATGCACCTTATTCACAAATACTAAATCTAGGACATTTTCCTTTTTAGTTGGAATGTGGTTTATTTGTTGCATATTATGTTCTAATAGCATATCTCGAAGCTTTTCAAATTGCCTCTTATCTTCTGAGCTACTATTACTCTCTTTTTTATATTAATATATACAACAACTTTCTTCTATCCGTTCTTTCCAATCCACGAAAGGAAGGTTAAAATCTCCGGATAGGAGTATATTCCAGTCTTTATGGTTTCTATATATATCATCAATTTTTTCTATTATGTCAAACTCCTTAGTATTTGGGGGTCTGCAAACTACAATATTCACTAGTTTTTCAAATTCAAATTCTACCGCAATCAATTCACATTCTGAGTTGCTGTATTTTTCACAGACTTTTCCTTGATTTATGTCTTTTCCATATATTGTGGTTCCCCCTTGAGAGAGAGAGAGAGAGAGAGAGAGAGAGAGAGAGAGAGAGAGAGAGAGAGAGAGAGAGAGAGGCATGAATAGTTTTACCATGGATGGGTAAGGACTACCTCGTGGAGGCCCTCCAGTTTTGATAGTATGCTGTCTTGTGAAGATGGAGTTACAGGCATGAACGTCTCGGTTTCTCCTTTATCTCCTGTCTTCTGCACACCATACTTACGGTCCACAACGATCAACTCAAAAGCAGATTGGGAGAGTGGGTTATATGGATTCCTATTATAACAATGATACTGTCTACTGAGCAGTCTGATAGATTGAAGGATATTTGACTTATATATATATATATATATATATATATATATATATATGTGTGTGTGTGTGTGTGTGTGTGTATGTGGGTGTACATATATATACATACACACATTCACAACCACACACACATATATATATATATATATATATATATACATATATATATACATATATACATATATATATATATATATATATATATATATACATACATACATACATACACACACACATATATATATATATATATATATATATATGTATATGTATGTATATGTATATGTATATATATATATATATATATATATATATATATATATATATATATATATATATATATACATATATATATATTCATATATTCCTTTTAATTCTCATATTACAGATGGGGACAACGTCGAAAAAAACTGATTATATGCGTGTGACAAGTTTACGGTTGGAATAACTTATAAGGAAGTTCAAGAAAAGTTTTTGAAAGTTTCATCTGCGTATCACGACGGTAATTTCTCTGTCGCGAAATTGACAGAGTTTTTACTTCATTAGCATCGAACTCGTCATCAAAAGATCGAAACCAATCACGCTGAATTTCATCTCAGAGAAATAAAAGGCCGAGTTTTGAATAGTTTTCCATTTTCTTTTCATTTGAGGTTGGAATGGTTGGACTAGGTTATTTTTCCTTGTTGGAGCCGTTGGGGTTATAGTAACTTGTTTTTTCAACTAGGGTTATTGCTTAGCTAATAAAAATAATGATGATGATAATGATGATGATGATGATGGAGATGGAGATGGAGATGGAGATGGAGATGGGGATGATGATGATGATGATGATGATGATGATAATAATAAAAAAAATAATGATAATAATAACAACAACAACAATAATAATAATAATAATAATAATAATAATAATGATAATAATAATAATAATAATAATAATAATAATAATAATAAAAATGACAATAATAATAACAACAATAACAATAATAATAATAATGATAATAATTAAAACTAATAATAATAATAATAATAATAATAATAATAATAATAATAATAATAATAATAATAATACGTTATGGAATGGAGGATCGTGCGTTTTTATATTGGAAAATGGGATAATGCTCTTTTGTAGAGAAGGTAATCATTTTTTGGAGGAGGTAGGACTCACGTTTCCGGAAGTTAAAACCACCAAATTTTTGGTGTGTGTGTGTGGGGGGGGGGGGGGGAGGGGGTGCAGTACCTTTCTTAGGAGGTATAACAATTTACGGTATGAAAAATCTTATCCATTTTGACATGAAGGTCCAAACACTTTCAGATGGAAGACTTTGAGATTAAAACCATAAACTCCTTTTGAAGGAAGGCACTTCAGATGAAGGTTCATACACTCGGCCAGATGATTGCCCTTCTAATGAAGGCCTATACACTCTTTCAGAGGGAGTCCTTTGAAAATAAAGTCCATACAATCCTTCAGAGGGAGGTCTTTGAGATGAAGGTTCACTCACTCCTTCAGGGTTAGACCCTTGAGATGAGGGTCCGTGCACTCTTTTAGAGGGGGACCCTAGCCCTTATTGGAAAAGGGCTACTATTCTTTTACATTTCTTCATTTATTACATACCAGTTCTCTTTCCTCTTCCATAAATTTATCCTCACAGTTTTCCCACCTTCCTTACCCTTTGGTTTTTTTTTCACTCCCTCTCACTTCTTTCCTTTTCAACATACCCTCTCTTCTCCTTTTTAATTATCCTAATTATTCTCCTTATTCTACCCGCTCCCTCTTCTCTTTCTCCTTTTACCTTTCCTTTATCCTTTCTCATTTTTTTTTACATTTCTTCAATACGCTCATTCTTGTTTCTTGGCTCCTTTCATTTTTTCCTCTTTGGTATCTTCCACGCTCCAGATCTTACTTTAACTATTATTATCAATTATTTCTTATCCTCCCCTATTTTCACCTTCACTTCTTACTTTCTTGTGTCATTGTTTGGTTGTTTCTTTTCATCATTTTGATATTCTCGCTCTTCCCTGACTCTTCCTTTTCATTTTTTATGGCATCTTTCCTTTCCTTATCTTAACTTTCACTACCTTTATCCTTACCCTTCTAGTCACACTTTCCAATTCTTTCATGTTACTTTAAAATTTCACTATTTCCAAAGGTTTTTTTTCGATCATTTTTATATCTCCCTTCCCGTTTCTACTCTGTTTGCTTTACGCAACTCCAGCACTAATTTTACCTTCTTCAATTATTTTTCCCTCTTTTTACTCCTCCACAAAGAAAACAAAATCCAAAAAATGTCTTTGAAATATCCCAATTAGCTATGAA
>NC_090726.1:50549505-50552005 GCF_036898095.1 Palaemon carinicauda | reverse complement strand
AAAAAAAATGATCAACAAAGGCAAGGAGTTGGTCATGGCGTTGTAACAAAATCTCATAGTCAAGGAGCAGAACACGGCGCTGTCACAAAATATTATATAGTTATCCACATGATGGTATTATCCAATGCGGTACCGTGTGTAGTTCAACAATGGCTGCAGATAACCACTAGAACACCTACCTGAACGACTCAGACTAAATATTCTAATATACTAACAAGGATGTTAAGCTTGTTCGCCAGTAAATATTCAATCTTATTACGTTATTTTGAAGTTTTTATAGTTTATATATAAAATATTTATTTCAATATTGTTATTATTCTTAAACTTCTCTTGTAATATATTTCTTTATTTCCTTTCCTCACTAAGCTACTTTCCCTGTTGGAGCCCTTTGACTTATAGCATCCTGATTTTCTAACTAGCAAGTAATAATAATAATAATAATAATAATAATAATAATAATAATAATAATAATAATAATAATAATAAAAGTTTTTTCAGGCAAAACAAAGACAACAGGAGGACGTTCGAAATGCGTTTTCGCTATCATTATCGAAAAAAAAAAATATGAATTAAAAGATCATTGCCGGCATCATTTCACATTTGATTTCCATAGATTACAAAAAGAAATGGCAGGATGAGTTTGGAAAGCAAATGCTGAAGGAGAAAAACATATTTTTGTTTCTGGAAGGAGAAAGATTTAAATCTGTTACCACTTGACTTTGGATGAGCGAAGGCAACACTTTTCGGATACATATCCCACCCTCATATTGTCAATGGCCTTACTCAACTACTTAAGAACTTCTGCAGGCGCTGACCTCTATAAGTACAATGTAAATTCATTAAATAACACACTGAAATCGGTCACTGGTGGTGCTTTTCACTAACGTATAGATAGCTTTTCCTGAAATTGTGGACAGTAATAGTGAGATGGAGTAAGTAGTGATAGTTGTGCTGTTATGGAAATAAAAGGATTATAGAAGTGTGGACTATCGAGTATTTTGATTTTCATAAAACAAATAAATGCTCGTAGTAACTAGGTTAGAACTAATGCAAAAACAATTGCAGGGAATTACTAAAGGTTTTGCTAAAGTGCAAATATACATATGTGTAAATTAAACAGAAGTAACCGTGCAGTAAAGGGAAAACTCGCATATTTCTTGATAATCACATAACAGATTTTAATTTTCCTCTCTGCCCCTCTAATATATGAGACCCTCTTGATTTTCCCAAGCGGCTGACTTTCTTTTGCCTATCAAAGTTAGGTAACTGAATTATCTCTTGCATCAACAAACATCCTGGTACCTGGAAAATTAAATTGACTATGTATGTATGTATGTATATATGTATGTACGTATGTATGTATGCATGTATGTATGTATGTGTATGTATGTATGTACTGCAACAATAGAAATAAGAAACGCAGTCGCTTCCAGTCCACTGCAGGACAAAGGCCGCAGACATGCCTTTATTCATGTCTGGAGTCTTGTTAGTTTCCATCACCACACTTGCCAGTGAGGATCGGTGATGAGAGGAGATTTTCGACTGATCGGTCACAGCAAACCAACTTAGTATGGGTGGCCCTGACTAGTATAGATTTGCTTATCATCGCAATACACAAACCCCTTCACCACTCAGAAAGATTATATATATGTATATATATATATATATATATATATATATATATATATATATATATATATATATATATACATATATATATATATATATATATACATATATATACATATATATATATATATATATACATATATATATATATATATATATATATATATATATATACATATATATATATATATATATATACATATATATATATACATATATATATATATATATATACATATATATATATACATATATATATACATATATATATATATATATATATACATATATATACATATATATATATATATATATATATATATATATACATATATATATACATATATATATATATATATATATATATACATATATATATATATACATATATATAAACATATATATATATATATATATACATATATATACATATATATACATATATATAAACATATATATACATATATATAAACATATATATATATATATATATATATATATATATATATTTATATATACATATATATAAACATATATATATATATATATATATATATATATATATATATATGTTTATATATATATATATATATATATACACATATGTGTGTGTGTATGTGTGTGTGCGTGCATGTGTGTGCATGTGTGTGTATGTATGAAATAAAAGTTTAAAACAATTAGAAGACTATTACAAAATCTAAGTGCAATTTTTGCTCGAATGAAAATATAAAGACTATAGCTTTTGTTAATAACATGGAGGCATGACAATACGTAATTGACTTTATACAAAAATAAATAATTTAGGTTTGTTGATATAAAAAAAACCAAGAATTTGTTCACATGCTTCAGGAATTAGCTCGCAAATATTAAT
>NC_090726.1:50532005-50539505 GCF_036898095.1 Palaemon carinicauda | reverse complement strand
TGTATAAACTTGTATGTGTTAAGAGAGAGAGAGAGAGAGAGAGAGAGAGAGAGAGAGAGAGAGAGAGAGAGAGAGAGAGAGAGAGAGAGAGAGAGAGAGAGAGATTAATGGCAAGGCTGACGGGCAATGAAAGGATCCTTGTACAGTTCATCTATGAAAAGGGTTCATTGGAGAAGCAGCAAAAGACCTGAAAGGAAGTATTTCGCCAGTTGCCAAAAAGGAGAAAATGATCAAGCCGAGGGAAGAGTGAAAAAAAAAGCACATTTCCTAAATTTTTCTGAGACATTCAGGTGAAAAGGAGTTTTATTTTCTTACTTATTTTTCCGAGACGTTTCTGAGATATTCGAAACCGATGTTTGTCTATAATTTATAAGAGATATTTAAATCAAAATTATCGTATTTCTTTTTGTCATTTTCATTTACATTTTTTAGAAAATTCATTTTAGAAAATTTGATAACTTTCCTCTTCTCAAAGAAATTCAAATTGATGCAAATTTAATGTTATTATTTTCATTCTTTAAAAGAAGAAAAAAATCTTCCCCTTTCATCTATTTGAAACATTTACATACAAATGTTTTTCTTTCAACTTTTTTTCACACATGCAAGTTAAATCTATGAAGACAAAAGAATATCAATTTTTCCTCATTTTCTCTGAGGTAAGCCCATATGAAAATAATTCTTTTCTATCCCTTTTTTTAGACAAATTCACGTAAAAAAATATATTCTTTTCCGTCATATCGTCCCAGGCACTTTACATAAAAAAATAAAAAAAAATCCTTAATTCCTTTGAAAACCCCTTGCCAAAAGATTATCTTTATGGCGTATTCTAAGACACTAAAGTAAAAAAAAAAAAGATTTGAATCTCAATTATTTCCAAGACTTCAATTTAAAAAGATTTACTTTCCATTTTCCCCACAAAATGAAAATTTATGAAATTTATGATACAGTCTTGACCCTAAGTGTCCCTAAATTCTCTCTCGGTTGCATGAATGTATGCGGATTACTGAGGTAAAGGCCCAATCTATAATACATTTATGATAAATTTCATGCAATATCGTACGAGTTCATTTTCTATGCTTCATAGGTAGGTTGTGTTCTTGAGTTGTTACAGGCGTATTCACTAAGGGAAAAACTACTGTAGTTGTTGTTGGAGTTGTTGTTGTTAAAATAAAACATTTTTAGACACATACTGGATAACGGCAATAATCATAGAGGCAGTTTTTCTATCGCTTTATAATCATGATAATAATTGTATTAAATTCGATTTTTTTTCTTTTATAAATTGTAAAAGTAAAACTTAATAATCATGAATTAATTTAGTATCGTACATTATCATAAGTAACGAATTACTGTATGCAATGATGTAGATGATTACAAGATCATAATTCATAATGGCTTGCTATGAACACTTTGTATATAACCAAAGGGTGGTGGTGGTCTATTGGAAACGTTCCTCCCTAGCGATCACCGAACTGGGGTTCGTTCACGCTCAAGCTTGATAGTTTCTTGTCGTCTACAACCTCACCATACTTGTGATCTAAGGATAAAGAGAGAACCTATAGGTCTACCTGATAACGCAGCAGCCATTGCCTGGCTCTCCCTGGTCCTAGCTTAGGTGTATAGGGGGTTTGTGGGCTGATTATATGTATATATGGTCAGTCTCTAGGGTATTGCCCTGCTAGCTAAGGACATTGTCACTATCCTTTGCCTCTGCCATTCATGAGTGGAATTTAAACATATGCATCTTCACTAAGGATCGCATGAAATTAAACTCTTAAAATGTGATGTTAAAGAAGCTGGACAGGAACAGAGGAGAAATAAAAAGAAGTTAAAGGTAGGGAAGCAATGTTGTCTACGACTAGTTATAAAAATCACAATGTAAGCGATATCCAGCTAGGAGACTGAAAAATATATATGATAATGAATACCGTATAATCATTAAAACCACGCCATTAAATAAGTATTTCTTGAAAATATATATAAAAAAGTTTCCTTTCAATATCATGTTCGAGCTGATTACAATAATGATTCCAGTACTGTTTTTGTTATAAATTGGTGGCAATAATGACAACACAGGCTCTTGCTCCCTAAAAACCTTATAATTGCTTTGTAAATTCTAAAAAAAAGTTTAAGAGGCCCGTCGTGGACCTCTTGGGGGCTGGGGTGCTTAAACAAACCACGTCAATGCTAAAAAAATATTTGATTTCGGTTGGTAAAGTCTCGGAAAAAATCTCCCATAAGGCTGTCAAACTCGTCTTTAATCCCGTAAAAATATGCTTTGTAACTGTTTGAAAATCTCAAAATATTTAAAATATTCATTTCATGTATTTATATCATGACGAACCGCCCATGATTGCTAATTTAATTCAGGAAATTTGAAAGCACTTTTTATTTATTAACAATAATAATAATCACGACGAATCCCTGTATTATTGTAAGAAGAGGGTGAATATAAGGAAAATGTAATAACTGATAATCCCATTAACATTCTTATTATAGTCGAAGGGGAAACAGTCTTAACTTGGTAATTAAATTCTCTTCCAAAAAGGAGAAACTAACAAGTTGAGGAAGAGACAGAGATAAGGGAGCGAATAATGGAATAAATGAGAATGGGAATTAACAGAAAGAGATAGATACTTAAACCAGTGTTCCTTATTGGGTCTACCATTATGGCATTATGATAAACTTAGTATTTCATGCTCAACTAATAATAAACAACCACAAAAAAAAAAGATTAACAATATTGAAGAATGAGATTCATAAGCAGTAACCTTCCACTTCACAAAATTACACTAAACGGAAACCTTAATCAGACTACATCAGACTTAAGTACACCAACTCTCCTTCGAAGAAGAACTCTTTCAAGTACAATCTCTCTCTCGAAATCCTCCTAACATTAATGAACGATACAAGTTTATTGCTAATCAACCAGCTGAGAAAATAACATGAATCTCCAATATACACATCCTTAATCTATTTCTCTCCTATCTACATTAGTTTCAACATGGCCATCAAAGATGTACACAGTATCTTTTCCACATTTTTTACACACTTAGCTGAACCTTGTTGAGTATGGACAAGGCCAATTTATATTTTGAAAAAAAAAAAAAAAAAAAAGTTCTTTAGTATGGACGAGGCCAATTATAATTTGGTAAAAAAAAAAAAAAAAAAGTTCTCAAGTATAGACGAGGTAAATTTTTATTTTGTTAAAAAGTAAAGTTCTTAAGTACGGAGTAGGGCCAATTTATATTTTGGCAAAAACAGAAAATAGTTCTTGAGTATTGATGAGGAATAGTTACATTTCTAGTTGAAAAAAAAAGTTATTGTTTATCAACCAGCCCCCAAAAAGGGATCTTATCTGTATAGGGTTCCAAGGCCAGTAAATTATCAAAAGCAAGATTAAAACGTAATTACAGGAGATTTTGAACTAAGAGAGATAACATATATCCAGATATTTTAAGGCAATGTAAACAAATATGTGACCTTCAAGTATATCAGCACAGGTCTGTCTGCACAGATCTGCCTTCTGCCATATAAATTTATGAGACTTATTTAAGGGTGGAGAGCCAGCCATTAACCTTCAGGTATAAGTGCACAGGTCTGCGTGTGCAGGCATACCTGAACATTAGTGTGAACATCTTGCACATTTCTTTTTTTTTTCTGCTTGCACAGGCGACTTGGATCGAATAGTTAATTTCATTTTATATGCCAGGATGGCCTGTGCAGACAGACCTTTGAATTCTGACCTGTGTATGCAGAGCTTAGAATGCTGACTTGTGAAAGCAGACCTGTGTATAGAAAGCTTTGTATGCTAACCTGTGCAGGCAGACCTTTGCATTCTGATCTGTGCAGGCAGACCTTTCCAAACAGAGCTTTGAATGCTGAAACCTGCAGGCATACCTGTACACACAGACCTTTGAATGCTGATCTGTGCAAGCAGAAATTTGCAGACAGAGCTTTGTATGCTATCCTGTGCAGACAGACCTTTGCAGAAAGAGCTTCGAATGCTGACCTGTGCAAGCAAACCTGTGCAGGCGGACCTGTGCAGTCAGACCTCTGAATGCTGATCTCTGCAGGCAGAGATATGTGCAGACAGAGCTTTGAAATCTGACCTGTGCAGGGAGAGCTGTGGAAACATACTTTTGAATGCTGATCTGCGCAGACAGGCCTATGAAGACAGAACTTTATATGGTCATCTGTTCAGGCAGGTCTACGCAGACACAGCTTTGAATGCTGATCTATGCAGGAAGACCTTTGAATGCTGATCTGTGTATGCAGACCTGTGGAAACATACCTTTCAATGCTGATCTGTGCAAGCAGACCTTTGAATACTTACTATGATAAAGGAGCGATTTATTTATTTATTTATTTTTTTTTAGGAGAAAATATACTTTGATGCTGAAGTCCAAGTCTACATTATCAGGTAAAACATGGTCTCAGCTGGAAGGAGCAAGTTGATGTGTATGAAAAAAGGAGCGAAAAGGGTTTGCAGAAGTCTACATATTTCAGTAAAGAATGGACTCGGTTGGAAGGAACAAGTTGGTGGAGTATGAAAAGGGAGAAAAAATGGCATTTTATTGGAGAAGGAAATATCCTTTGATGCAGAATTACAAGTCTACATTACTGAGTAAATGATTAACTCAGTTAGATTGTAAAGATTCTCATATGTTTAACCTTAATTGTGTCTTATTTGCAGTTACATATATTTTTAAAATGTTGTTTCATGAAACTCTGATGGGTAAAGAAGTGTGTTATGTTTGAATTATTTGCAAAAATTAGCTTTTGTTTGTAAAGGCCCTTCAACTTCTGTACATTGCATGTCCATGACAATGTACAATTTTGAATAATTTTACAGTAATACATTTATTGAAAGACACTCCGTTAACAATTCTACATTCAGAAATCTTAGCAGCTACCACAAAGCATTCTTAGGAAAGAGCAAATATGCACTTGTTCACTGACTACATGCATAACACAAATAACTGATTGGCATAGAGTGTATATGGGCTGAAATTAATGTATGTTTTTATTAGCTAAGAGCAGGAGATTCTTAAGGTTGTCCACCTGGAAGTTTTATGTTACGATCCAGAGATATGGAAAACATACACCAACTTTTTTACAGCACACCATGGCAAGTTTAGCTATATGGCTTAGTGGGTACTACTTCTGAAGGGGAATAGAGAACCATACACTAATTGGTTTAGCGACATAAGCACTAATCAACATAATAACCCCTATATATTGAACAGCAAGTGTCTGGTCACATCCACCACTCTCTCTCTCTCTCTCTCTCTCTCTCTCCTCTCTCTCTCTCTCTCTCATCTCTCTCTCTCTCTCTCTCTCTCTCCTCTCTCATATATATATATGTATATATATATATATATATATATATATATAATATATATATATATATATATATATATATATATATATATACATACGTATATATATATATATATATATATATATATATATATATATATATATATATATATATATATATATACATATATACACGTCTCTCGGGTAGGGGCAAGAATTATTAGTCATACCCTGGTGAGAGAGAGTTGCATGTTCGTGTATATCTATCTAAATAGGTAGCCCTCTTTTTTGACACATCGCATACACTACTATTAATAGAATTAACAATGTCGGTGAGTACTATTATAAAAAAAAAATGTGCAAAACTACAACCCGCAATAGCTGTGAAATAATTTCAAGAAATAAAAAACCATCCGAAAAATTCTTATTTATGATTTTCTTTTCATAACATTCAGAAATGAAAATGTATTTAATTAAATGCCACTAGGAAGGATAAGTATCCATCTATTATTTCTTTATTTCAGGAATTTTGTGCATTTAGGTAGAAGCGTAACAAACAATAACAGCAGGTATGTGGTCCCCCCCCTCCCCCCCAAAAAAATCAGGAGTCAAGGGACCAGAAAATCTTTTTCCTTTTAACGTTTAACGTCGAAGAAGGCCTTCTGCTCTCATTATCTCTTGTCTTACGACATAATAGAGATTTGAAGAAGTTTTAACTGGATGTGGAAGCCGAGAGAGAGAGAGAGAGAGAGAGAGAGAGAGAGAGAGAGAGAGAGAGAGAGAGAGAGAGAGAGAGAGAGAGATAATAATCAATACTTTAATTTTCATCAAACTGCTTATATTGCAATTTTAGCAATGCTGTTAAAAATACCCATCAATTGCCGCCAGATTTTTTGACGTAATAAATCGATGAACATATTGTCACACATGGAAGTCAGCCTGAAAGTCAGGAGACTCATTTAACTTAATGACGTGCAAATTATAATTGATAAAGTAAATAATGTATTAAATTAGCAATGTTAAAGCATTTCATGCCGTGCATTTATCCATAGATATGATAAAATAGTTTATATATCCTTTTCTTTGATTTTATAACCATCGTGAAAAAATATGCACGACCAAACTATAGAAATCTATCTATCTATCTATCTATCTATCTATCTATCTATCTATATATATATATATATATATATATATATATATATATATATATATATATATATATATACTTTATATATATATATAAAGAGAGAGAGAGAGAGAGAGAGAGAGAGAGAGAGAGAGAGAGAGAGAGAGAGAGAGAGAGAGAGAGAGAATATACACACATATATTATGTAATTATATATATATATATATATATATACATATATATATATATGTGTATGCATATATATACATATATACTGTGTGTATATATATATATATATTATATATATATATATACACATATATACTGTATATATATATACATATATATATATATATATATATATACACATATATACTGTATATATATATACATATATATATATATATATATATATATATATATATATATATATTTATATATATATATATATATATATATATATATATATATATATATATATATATATATTATATATATATATTTACATACTGCGTCCAATATACTGGAATTTACTGAGGGGAAAAAGAGGGAAAAGAAGTGTCTTTTGATGATGTTGAAAATATAAATGATCCAATCAAGATCACTTTCGAAAAAGTAAGAAGATATATGTGTGCGTTACTCAAAAAGGAAATCTATGTTTATGCCTTTAATCACATATTTTCTTGACAAAAAAGAGGACAAAAATAGAAACGATGTGATGTTTTTTTTCTGGTGCATATATATTGCTTGTCAATATATTCGGGGAAAAATTTATAGTATCCTAAATCCAGTTTTAGTTTGGTAGTGTTCGGGGATACTGGTGGGATGAAGCATACATTAAAGGGCAGAAAAAAATATTAATCGGGATAAGCCTTTGGGCCTACAGCAGGCTGCTTTTCTAACAGGGGTTACACATGGACACAACTACACATACACAGAAACATACTGTATAATAAATATATATATATATATATATATATATATATATATAATATATATATATATATATATGTATATATATATATATATATATATATATATATATATAT
>NC_090726.1:50519505-50522005 GCF_036898095.1 Palaemon carinicauda | reverse complement strand
CTGACAAAAAAAAAAAAAAAAAAAGCAGTCTACAAAATTCCACCACTAGCGCCCAGCCATCGATCTAAAAGTCGTTCTTGCTCATTTTGGAATCGATTTTCTAATGTTCTAGCTTCAAGGCCTTTCTCAGACGCCCCCCTTACCCTCCCCCAGCCTATACCCCTTCCACACAGTCCCCTATGGCCCCTCCAAACCCCCTCCCATCATCGCAATATATCCCACACCTTCTACACCACTCACGAACACTACACAACACTATACAACGCTATCACACGTCAGGGGGAACCCACTCACACGCAGGGCGTCTTTCTCTCCACTTAATATCCCATTAAGTGAGGAAATGGTCTTATTTCTCATCAATACCAGCAGGTAGAAAGGAAAATGATTACATGCTCCACCATTTGCAGATATACTTTGAACACAGGTGTAACTTCATAAAGGAGCAAATATGAAGTAATGTAGAAAAGTTTTATGTGATATATATATATATATATATATATATATATATATATATATATATATATATATGTGTGTGTGTGTGTGTGTGTGTGTGTGTGTACATATTATTATTATTATTGTTATTATTATTATCATCATTTGCTTAGCTACATCCCTGGTTGGAAAAGCTGGATGCTTTAAGTCCAGGGGTTCCAACAGGGAAAATAGCCCAGTGAGGAAAGGAAACAAGGAAAAATAAAATATTTGAAGAACAGTAACCACATTAAAATATAAATATAAGCTATAAAACGTTAACAAAACAAGAGGAAGAGAAATTAGATAGAACAGTGTGCCCGAGTGTACCCTCAAACAAGAGAACTCTAACCCAAGACAGTGGAAGACCATGGTACAGAGGTTATGGCACTACCCAAGACTAGAGAAAAATGGTTTGATTTTGGAGTGTCCTTCTCCTAGCAGAGCTGCATACCATAGCTCAAGAGTCTCTTCTACACTTACCAAGAAGAAAATGGCCACTGAATAATTACCATGCAGTAGTTAATCCCTTGGGTGAAGAAGAAGTGTTTGGTAATGTCAGTGTTGTCAGATGTATAAGGACAGAGGAGAATCTGTAAGGAATAGGCCAGACTATTCGGTGTATGTGTAGGCAATGGGAAAATGAACCGTAACCAGAGAGAAGAATCCAATGTAGTACTGTCTGGACAGTCAAAGGACCCCATAACTCTCTGGCGGTAGTATCTCAACGGGTGGCTGGTCCCCTGGCCAACCTATTTCCTAAATACATCTATAGACGCAAAATTTGGCGTATATGTGCTGTAGGTATATATAAATTTATATATATTTTCTTTTAAAACCGTCTATCTTTGCTCCAACTAGGTAACTATCAGAGAAATTAATCTCTCTCTCTCTCTCTCTCTCTCTCTCTCTCTCTCTCTCTCTCTCTCTCTCTCTCTCAGCTGGAAGCTACAACAATAATTAAATCCCGACAAAGGTGAGGCCAGTTAGGAAACTTGAAAGCATGCATTATCTCTCCGAAATAACGAAAGCGAAGAATTCGCGTTTGTCACATGAAAATATATCATGAAATTTTCATTAAAACATCTCATGAAAAAAGTTGCTGATTATACGAAAACTCTAATTATTTCATATGTAATGATTCTGCCTTGCGTGGATATAGGGTATTGTTAACGATGCCCCAGAAGTTTTTTGACTAATCACTGGATCTCCCTCTGTTACGGGTCATTTTTTCTTTCTGTGCCTACACATACACTGAATAATCTGGTCCTATCATGGCACATTCTCTGTCCTCATGCACCTGACAACGCTTAGATAAACGACAAATTATTCTCACTCAAAAAGTTAGCTATTTTACTGCATTTGTCCAGTGGCTACTTTTTTACTTAGCAAAGATAGAAGAGACGCTTTAGCTGTAATAGGCAGCTGTTCTAGGAGGAAACTCCAAATCCAACTAACATCACACACTGCTTCCATTTAACACAGTTTTACCTTTAATTTCACGTTTATGTTTTAAAGGGAAGTCCATCTAACCACTCCATTTAATACACCTTGCCCTTTAATTTCATGTTCACCTTTTGAAAAGGCTTCCATCAACCCATCCATTTAACACAGCTACAGCTTACCCTTTAAATTCATTCTTACATTTTAAAGGGGCGACCATTTAACCCTTCCATTTAACACAGCTTACACTTCAATTTCATATTTACATTTTGAAGGGGCGTTCTTTTAACCCTTCAATTTAATACAGCTTGCCCTTTAATTTCTTGTTTATATTTTACAGGGTGTCCATTTAACCCATCCATTTAACGCAGCTACAGCTTTCCCTTTTAAATTCATTCTTACATTTTAAAAGGCGGTCCATTTAACCCTTCCATTTAACACAGCTTGCCTTTAACTTTATATTTACATCTTGAAGGAAAGTTCTTTTAACTCTTCCATTTAACACAGCTTGTCTTTTAATCTCATATTTACATTTTGAAGGGGCGTTCTTTTAACCCTACCATTTAACAAAGCTTTCCCTTTAATT
>NC_090726.1:50497005-50509505 GCF_036898095.1 Palaemon carinicauda | reverse complement strand
TTCTTACACGATGCAGGTACGGGTGTGCAGTTTTCGTAGACTTTGGTGCTTGCCGTTCTCTTCTCCCAAGGCCACCCTCCAGGAAACAACGTGGTCAATCTAAGCTGCTGACATCTGCCTGTAAGCAGCCAATAGATCTGTGATCCCCAACCACGGGTACTAGACATTAAAAATATCGTTTGGGAGTGCCAAATATCATTAAAAGTTTCTTGTTGCTAATGTCACATTGCCAGACCTTGGTGTAGATTTTCTCTCACATTTCCACATCCTGGTTAATGTTCCTCACAGACAGTTAGTCAATGGTGACTTGTACTCATTGACACCTTTTCAATCCGTCCCCTCCAACCTCGCTCTCCACATCAGTGCACCATGGTTGGCTACACCCACCTCCTCATGTCGTACCTGGAAGTCCCCCATCCAGAATTTCGACACATGCCCACGTTCCCACCAAACACGGTATTTATCACCATATTAAAACGATGGGACCCCTAGTGTTCACCAGGTTTGGCAGCCACTAAAACTTTTCCCAAACTGGAGGAAATGAGCCTATGCAAAAAAGCTTCAAGCTCATGGTCATCGCCCATAAACATCATCCTGAAGATAGATGGCTCCCTCCCCCCTTGTAGGGATTACAGGCATCTGAACATGCAGACAGAACCAGATCACTACCCCCTCCCAAACATCGCCGACATTACCTCCAATTGGGACAAAGTGAATGTTTTCTCCACGCTCTACCTCTTGAAGGGGTATTATCAGGTGCCCATGAACCCAGATGACCTCCCAAAGACCCCTATCACCATACAACTTCAATTACACTTGGTTTGGCCTTTGTAATGCTGTAGCTACTTTTCAACGCCTCATGGATGGCATCTTAGGGGACTTCCCCTTCTGTATATGTTATGTGAGAATTGTGCGTGACTGCCTACAACAGAAGGGCCTTGTAGTACAGTACGACAAATGAACCTTTGGTGACAATGAAGTATCGTTCTTAGGGCACCACATCACTCCTGAAAGAGTTCACCCCCTCCCTGAGAAGGTAGTGGTGATTCAGAACTTCCCCACATCTTCGACTGTCAAAGCGCTGCAAGAATTCTTGGGCATGATCAACTTTTATCACTGCTTCCTGCCAGCCATTGCCAACAATCTCGGCCCTCTCTACACCCCACTCAAGGGCAATCCAAAAGACCTAAAGTGGGGTCCCCTTCCAGAAGCAGCCTTCTGCAACACAGAGATTGCCCTATCAACCACTGCTACTCTCACTTTTCACATGCCATATGCCCTTTTCTTCTCACCACCGATGCAAGTGACATTGCTATTGGTGCAGTACATGAGCAGGTGGTCAATGGCTCACCGCACCCATTAACCTTCAATAGAAAACTGTCCAAGGTAGAATCCAGCAACTTTACCTTCGACCACGAATTGCTAGCTGTCCATTACCTTCACAATTTCTTAGAAGGTATGCCCTTGGTTATTCATACGAGAAGACGCCCTTTATCATTCACACTCGAAGACGCCCTTCATCAATTGCACAGACCAAATGCCTCAGGTGCACGCCTTCACTTGACAATTCGATGCCTGGTGCATGCCTTCACTTGACAGTTCGATGCCTGGTGCACTCCTTTACTTGATAGTTCAATGCCGACATTTCTCTTGGTTATTCATACGAGAAGACGCCCTTTATCATTCACACTCGAAGACGCCCTTCACCAATTGCACAGACCAAATGCTTCTGGTGCACGCCTTCACTTGACAATGCGATGCCTGGTGCATGCCTTCACTTGACAGTTCGATGCCTAGTGCACTCCTTTACTTGATAGTTCAATGCCGACATTTCTCTTACACCTTTCAACATGACCTTGGGAAATGAATCCTATTGCCGATGCCCTGTCAAGAAAAACATCGGCCGCTATTCACCTTGGATTAGATCACAACACCTTAGCAGAAGCCCAACAAAAAGATCCAAAGTACCAAGCATGTATGACATCCTGCACATCCCTCCATTGGGAAGACGTTCCCCTCAACAATTCCACAGCCACCCTCCTGTGTGACGTCAGTATTGGTAGACCATGATTATGGATACCTGCTCCCAGGCACGAGTTTGAATAGCCTTCCACATCCCTCGTGCCGATCTACTTCACAGTTACTGAAGACAAGATTCATTTGGCACACCACTATTAAGGATGCTAAGAATTGGGTCTGCACTTGTACTTCATCCAAAGTTCTAAAGTACATTGACACACTGATTCAGGAGTGGACACTTCTCCTCTACCTTAGTGTCATTTTGCCCAAATTCACATCATTGTAGTAGGTCCCATAACCACGACACAAGGATATTGTAGCCTGTTTACCTTCATTGACTGTTCCACTTGTTGGCCTGAAGCCATTCCTATTGAAACTGCAACATACACATCATGTACATTTGCCTTACTCTCGGGGTGGATAGCGAGATTTGGTATTCCTGGGAATATTACTTCTAACAGGGGTACTACTTTCAACTCTCAATTGTGGACATTAGTGAATCTCCTGGGAATCATCCTACATCAGACAATTGCCTACAACCCTGCTGCTAACAGAATGGTTGAAAGTTTTCATTATGCCCTTAAAGCAACTTAGCAACTTTGATGTCCTTCTGCAAGGACTTCAACTGAGTTCTCAGCTTCCATGGGTCCTCATGGGACTAAAAATCACTTCTAAAGACGCCCAGGATGTCTCAGCAGCTGAAATGGTGTATGGCGACCTGTTGGTTGTCCATGGCAAATTTTTTCCATCTCCAATCTCCTCTGAGAATCTCCAGCACCTATGTCAGGTTGTGGGAAAACTTACTTCAAAGGCCTCACATTTACAAGCCCCACACGGAGCAATACATACCAACAAATCTGCACTTACACCATGCCATCAGACTTGCAAGTCCCCAACAGAGCAACATATACTGACAGCTCAGCACTCGGCAACGTACGTTTTCCTGCACTACGACAATAGGAAGCTATCACTAATGCCTCCTTAAAGGGGCCCTTTCGTCGTAATTCGTCATACAACAAAGGCTTTCTTAATTAACACTTGTGGCAAAGAAGACTAGGTCTGTATTGATTGCTTAAAACCTCTGTATCTCCTGCCAGATGACATGCCTACAGTGCACCTCTCAATAATAGGGAGCCCTATTTTACATTATGTCATTTTTAAGGGGCGAGCCATGTACCACACGTTTTATAAATGCTCGTACAGTGCAACGGTATTTCAATTTTGTTTTGTCGCTTGTTCATTCCTGCACTGATAATAGATCAACCTGTGTAAGACTGTTACTTTATGTTTTATTTTGTTTAAATTTTTGTGACATTCTTGCTTGCAAGGCCTGGTATATATGCTTGATGTCCGAGAAAGTTTAGTTGCATTTCCCTCGTCTCTCTGTTACAACCTAACAACCCACTTGCACAGACCTGAAGGAAATGTTGCCACATGTATCTATCTGTCTAGGCCTAAATAAAATGTTGCCACATGTATCTGCACTAGCCTTCATGAACTATTGCCACTTGTATCTTTCCAGGCCTGAATGTTGCCCCATGTATCTATACAGGCCTCAATGGAATGTTGCCGCATGTATCAGTTCAGGCCTCAATGAACTTTTGCCACATGCATTGCCCAGTTCTCAATGAAATATTGCCACATGCACCATTCCAGACCTTAATGAAATTGTACCACATGTATCCGTCTAGGCCTCAATTAACTATTGCAACATATACCTGTCTAGTCCTCGGTGAACTATTGCCACAGGTACCTATCCAGGCCTCAATGAAATGTTACATGTACCTGTCAAGGCCACAATGAACTATTGCGATCTGTCCCTGTTTATGCCTCCATGAACTATTGCCCCATGTACCTGTCCAGGTCTCAATGAAATGTTACCACATGTACCTGTCAAGGCCTCAATAAACTATTGCCACATGTACCTGTCCAGGCCTCAATTGAATAATTTTGTATAGAGCTATGGGCAATTTTTAAGACTAATTGATAGGAAAAGACATGAATTAGGAGGAAATGTAGAATGTAAGCTGCGTGGAGCAGAAACAGAAGAACTCGCCCATTTCACACTTTGCTGTCCAGATCTCAGCGACAAGAGAAGAAAAATAAAAGAATTGCAGCAAACCATACGAAAAGGAAACGAATAATATAATAGGAATCATTCCGTTTAACGAAGAAGGAATAGAAAAAAGAAAAGAATATACATATATCAGGCTGGAAAAAAAGAAAGAAGAAAATAAAAGAACTAGAATATAGAAGAAAACTAAGGCGGTGCCGATGTAAAGGCAAATCCTCCGCCCAGCATTTGAACCGAACTGAGCTGAACATGACGTCAACAGTATGATTGGGCTTCGTGATAGTCATTGTGGAAAAGAAAAAAAAAAAACATCAATTATACAGGTTATTCAACCTTAACAATCATCAATAATTCAAGCAAACACTTGTACTAGACCTACATAATTACAGTAATAGACCAAGTGACAAAATTATTGATTTATAGGAAATTTAACACTTTTAAATGGTACTAGATTTAAACAATTCTAATAATTATTGAGATCAGAGATAACAGGATTTTCACTTCCGGAAATCGAAAGGAAATCTATCTTCTGTGGACTGACCAATGTTGATGTTGACCAACCAGGATGTGCATCATTTTGCTTCACTGGTTGGCTTATATAACCCCCTTTGGTTCATGTTGTATAACTGTGTTATGTGATCCTATTACGAGAACTCGTTCCCAAAATGATACTCGTCAAGATCTTTGTAATAGCATTTTACCTTTTCATAATATTATAGGAGGCAACAAAATTTATTTCTAGTCGCAAGATAAAACAGTTTCTAAAAGAAACTCCTATCCACACAGAAAAAAACAATATCGGAAGTGGCACTCATTTCAAATGGCCGCACTTCCATTCAAAATGCCACATGTATCTGTCCAAGCCTCAATGAACTGTTGCCACATGTATCTGCCCAGGCCTCAATGAAATGTTGCCACATGTATCTGCCCAGGCCTCAATGAAATGTTCCCACGTGTATCTGTCCAGGCCTCAATGAAATGTTGCCACGTGTATCTGTCCAGGCCTCAATGAAATGTTGCCACATGTCTCTGTCCAGGCCTCAATGAAATAATGCCACATGTATCTGTCCAGGCTTCAATAAAATGGTGCCACATGTATCTGTCCAGGCCTCAATGAAATATTGCCACATGTATCTGTCGAGGCCTCATTGCAATGTTGCCACAGGTATCTGTCCAGGCCTCAATGCAATGTTGCCACATGTATCTGTCCAGGCCTCAATGCAATGTTGCCACATGTATCTGTCCAGGCCTCAATGAACTGTTGCCACATGTATCTGCCCAGGTCTCAATGAAATGTTGCCACATGTATCTGTCCAGGCCTCAATGAAATGTTGCCACGTGTATCTGTCCAGGCCTCAATGAAATGTTGCCACATGTATCTGTCCAGGCCTCAATGAAATAATGCCACATGTATCTGTCCAGGCTTCAATAAAATGGTGCCACATGTATCTGTCCAGGCCTCAATGAAATATTGCCACATGTATCTGTCGAGGCCTCATTGCAATGTTGCCACAGGTATCTGTCCAGGCCTCAATGCAATGTTGCCACATGTATCTGTCCAGGCCTCAATGCAATGTTGCCACAAGTATCTGTCCAGGCCTCAATGAACTGTTGCCACATGTATCTGCCCAGGCCTCAATGAAATGTTGCCACATGTATCTGTCCAGGCCTCAATGAAACGTTGCAACATGTATCTGTCCAGGCCTCAATGAAATATTGCCACATATATCTGTCCAGGCCTCAATGAAATGGTGCCACATGTATAGGTCCAGGCCTCAATGAAATGTTGCCACATGTATCTGATCACGCCTCAATGAACTGTTGCCACGTATATCTGTCCAGGCCTCAACGAAATGTTGTCATATGTATCTGTCCAGGCCTTAATGAAATGTTGCCACATGTATCTATCCAGGCCTTAATGAAATGTTGCCACATGTATCTATCCAGGCCTCAAGGAAATGTTGCCACATGTATCTGTCCAGGCCTCAAGGAAATGTTGCCACATGTATCTGTCCAGGCCTCAATGAAATGTTGCCACATGTATCTGTCCAGGGCTCAATAAAATGTTGCCACATGTATCTGTCCAGGCCTCAATGAACTGTTGCCACATATATCTGTCCAGGCCTTAACGAAATGTTGCCATATGTATCTGTCCAGGCCTTAATGAAATGTTGCCACATGTATCTATCCAGGCCTCAAGGAAATGTTGCCACATGTTTCTGTCCAGGCCTTACTGAACTGTTGCCACATGTATCTGTCCAGGCCTCAAGGAAATGTTGCCACATGTATCTGTTCAGGCCTCAAAGAAATGTTGCCACATGTATCTCTCCAGGCCTCAATGAACTGTTGCCACATGTATCTGTCCAGGCCTCAATGAAATGTTGCCACATGTATCTGTCCAGGCCTCAATGAAATGTTGCCACATGTATCTGTCCAGGCCTCAATGAAATGTTGCCACATATATCTGTCCAGGCCTCAATGAACTGTTGCCACATATATCTGTCCAGGCCTCAACGAAATGTTGCCATATGTATCTGTCCAGGCCTTAATGAAATGTTGCCACATGTATCTATCCAGGCCTCAATGAAATTTTGCCACATGTATCTGTCCAGGCCTCAATGAACTGTTGCCACATGTATCCGTCCAGGCCTCAATGAACTGTTGCCACATGTATCTGTCCAGGCCTCATTGAACTGTTGCCACATGTATCTGTCCAAGCCTCAATGAAATTTTGCCACATGTATCTGTCCAGGCCTCAATGAAATGTTGCCTCATGTATCTGTCCAGGCCTCAATGAAATATTGCCACATGTATCTGTCCAGGCCTCAATGAAATGTTGCCACATGTATCTGTCTAGGCCTCAAAGCAATGTTACCACATGTATCTGTCCAGGCCTCAATGAAATATTGCCACATGTATTTGTCCAGGCCACAATGAAATATTGCCACATGTATCTGTCCAGGCCTCAATGAAATGTTGCCACGCGTATCTGTCCAGGCCTCAATGAAATGTTGCCACATGTATCTGCCCAGGCATCAATGAAATGTGCCACATGTATCTTTTCAGGCATCAATGAAATGTTGCCACATGTATCTGTCCAAGCCTCAATGAAATATTGCCACATGTATCTGTCCAGGCCACAATGAACTGGTGCCACATGTATCTGTCTAGGCCTCAATGAAATTTTGCCACATGTATCTGCCCAGGCCTCGATAAAATGCTGCTATATGTATCTGCCCAGGCCTCAATAAAATGTTACTATATGTATCTTCCCAGGCTTCAATGAAATGTTGCCACATGTATCAGTCCAGCCCTCAATGAACTGGTGCCATATGCATCTGCCCAGGCTCAATGCCACAAGCATCTGCCCAGGCCTCAATGAAAGGATGCCACATGTGTCTGTCTAGGCCTCAATGAACTGTTGCCAAACTTATCTGTCCAGGTTCCAATAAAATGTTGTCATATGTATCTGTCCAGGCCTCAATAAAATGTTACATCAGGGTGGCATATGATGGACTTTTTCCATAGGAAAGAATTGCTCCCAAACGATGGACTGTAGGCCTTCCTAGGGCCAATTTCCACCCACATATTAGCTAGCCACTTTATGCCTATTCCTTCTTCCTTCCTTCCATCTTGCTGCTCAACAACTTTCAACCTCTACCTCACAGTATAAGTAATGGAGCGTTTTTTACTGGATATCCTCTCTAGCCCTATAAATCATAGAAAATTATATGTTTCCAACTCCAACCGACTATTGAATTTTCTTTAATAGCTATACTAGTATAAGGGTTGTGGTGGCATATTAGAAACGTTCCTGCCTGGCGTTCTGCTGGACGGGAGATCGAGCCAGCTCAAACTCGATATATTCTTGTAGTATTCGCAACTTCACTATCCTTGTGAGCTAAGGATAGGGGTTTGGGGGGACACATAGGTCTATCTGCTGAGTCATCAAGAGCCATTGCCTGGCCCTCCATGGTCCAGCTTGGGTGAAAAGGGGGCTGTGGTGCTAATCATATGGATATATGGTCAGATTCTGGGGCATTGTCCTGCTAAGGCATTGTCACTGTCCCTTGCCTCTGCAATTCATGAGTGACCTTTAATCATTTAGAGTTCATTTTCACAGCGGGCCACATTTAATACCTTGCTGTCATAGCTTTGGATAACAGTGTCTTACTAGTTCATTGGTAGGGCATTTCGCTTACATTCAGAAGATCCGTGGTTTGAACGAAGCCTGCCTCCACTAGTCAATCAACTTGACCTAGATGCTCATGGGTACCAGCGTCAGACAGAAGTGGAAAAAAGGTACTGCCTATCAACTATATATCTTTGAATATGGTGAGAACAGGAAGGCACTTCCAAAGAAGGAAAGAAATTTATGATTTAATAAATATATTTATTACATATAAGCAGCTCTTATCAAGTATCTCAATAAATGATCGCAATTTAGGATGGCACCTAAGAAAACAATCAATCTAGCCTTATGGAGAATGAGAGAAAAGTATAAGAAAGGGTAATAAATGTCGATGGAACACAAAAATCGTCGGTCATGAAGGGAATATGGAATGTTACAATTGAGAAAATGGCTCTATTTTAAGTTCAGGGAATTGTGTACAAGTTCTAGTACTTCATGAACAAAATCCGTGTTTTGTCTTTCCTGGTAGCACTAAGGGATATGGCAATATTATTTTCTAATGAACTTGGTATTAGTGATCACAATCTATAATGTTTCACCTTCTTGAATTTACAGTAAAATAAAAAACCTTACGTCGGGCTGTTCCATCTTACCTGAATCTCTCTTTGATAAGATATTTGGATAGCAAAAGAGAATAACAATGTGTTTCTTGAATAAAAAATCTTTTATTCATAATATTCAGTCAATATATACGATTCTAACTACTTTTATCTTGACCTGACCTTATTTTTTATTTTTCAGTATTTTTATATGTTGAAATTTGAGTCTTTAAAATAAATTTATATATTATGGAATACATTTTCAGTTTTAAGTGTTATTTACCATTATAAGATTAGAAATTTCCTTTATGAAAATTTCAATGAATTTTTCTTTCCCAACATTTTCTCTGCCCTAATTTGATTTTAATCTTATAATCAACCTTCTGTCAAGAGTCTTATATATTGCTTCCATTTTGCCTAAACCCATCTCAATATTTGTAATAAATCTTTCGACATTTAACTCCCATAACCATCCTGCCATCAATGGGTCAAGGGGTGGTCATTGCTTACTTCTTGGCAAACACCTCCATTTTGTTTTCTATTTTCACTCATGGTTAAAAGATCACACACACACACAGACACACACACACACACAGACACACACACACACACACACACAGACACACACACACACACATATATATATATATATATATATATATATATATATATATATATATATATATATATATATATATATGTATGTATATTTTCTTACAAAGCTGGTCTAGTGTAGAGTGAATACAGCAGTTTATTAATTATTTTATTTATATTATATTTTTGCATTGAAGAGAGGTTAGCTAGCTCTTAAAATGAGTTCTTTTCGTGTAAGGTCACGTTTATTATGTAAACTACGTAAGGCTTTCGTTGTTAATTTCATTTTATTCTTTATTCAAGTCAGTATATGTAAAATTACGTTATTTTCCAGAATTAATTTTTTATTTCACTTAATTTTGTTACGAAGTCTAACGTAAATTGTTTGAGAGTGTTATGTGACCATACAAGATAGGAACAAGGGCCTCTGTAATGTTCTTTTATATTTTAAGAGGTATTGCGTCATATTTGTAAGAAAATACGCAATATGCCAGGTGCTTTGCACAATTCGCAAAAATAACTTGTGATTGGATATCATCTTTTTTCTATTTCGGGGACTAAGGGTGGGCAGAGCTAGCTGACTGAGAAAGTTTGTCTAATGTTGCCTGGAACATTCTGGAAGTAGCTAAGTTTCATAAAATAAAGGCAACACCAGAGTTAGATAGATAGATAGAGAATTCCAGCCTTAAGATAGCCATCTCTACCTCTCTCTCACTCTTGCACGCAGCTCAGTGTATTGTTTTAAAGGTGTTCAGTGAAATATCGAAGATTGGTGTGACGAATTTTTGTAATCATAGTGAGTACTTTTAAAAATTCTCTTAGAGTTTCTGTAAATGGCCCTATAGGAAGGTGATAGGATCTTGTATTGTTATCTGGTTATCTATTTTCATTAAGTGTCAAACTTAAAAATTGAATTCAGTTTTAATTTCAAGTGAAACAAGTGATTGTATAATTGTTACTTCTTTTTTCTTAGTCTGAGGTTTATTCAGATATAATTATTATATAATTTTCAGATTGTGAAATTTTTTGTCTCAAAGTTTTTTTCAGACCTAATATTTCGAGTGATTTATTTGTTTTAAATTATTTCAAAGTGTTGTAATTTATATAAATTATACTCTTTTGTGTAAGGAGTGTATTATTTTAATCATCGGTGTTTAATGCATATTCGCTCATATCCTTTTATGAACCGAAGTTTGAGTTGTTTGAATATTCGTAATAATAATTACCCAGGTTTGTTTTGAGTGTACTTAAAAAGACCTTTGGATATTCATTGTTTTATATATTGCTGTCTGGGAGTTGTATAATTGTCTCAGAGTTTGGTTATTAATATTTTTTCAAGTATAACAGATTTATTGCAAAAGCAAACAGGTGTGTTTGGAGTTCGAAAGGTTGTACAGCTTGGCAGTCGTAATATATATATATATTTTATCATATGTTTGGTTCCCAGACACGAGCCACAGTATAATATATTTTAGGTGCCTATACCCGGAAGCCATCATCATGTAGTATATTTTTGGTGTCCAGACCCGGGAGCCATCGTATAATATATATATATATATATATATATATATATATATATATATATATATATATATATATATATATATATATATATGCATACATATAAATACATGCATACACATACTTATATATATATATATATATATATATATATATATATATATATATATATATATATATATACACACACACACACACACACACACATATATATATATATATATATATATATATATATACATATATATACATACATATAGAATGTTAAAGTCCTCACGAAATCTTCATGCTTTATATTTATAAGGGAAAAAGCATTGTAAATAATCGTAAATGAATTTTAAACAAACTTATAATTGATATTACTTTCTATTTTACGATGAAAAGAATAAACACACAAAAATCTATAAAATACTCGTCTGCAAAGGTAGATTATTTTAGTAATTGAAATAGACAAAATCAAAATAATTAATTATCTTCAAACCAATCATATCTTAATAATCTGACCACAATCTACTAAATATAATGAAAACATGAAGGGAAAATGATAAATTGCAATTAAATTCTGGACGAGGCCGGTGTCATGAGAGGTATTATATGAATAAATCCAAACACTTTGAAACTGGATTAATTCCCAGTCGTGACAATTAATTACGTTAAACTCCCACACGCTCGCGAATCGAGCTATGACCATTATTGAAACAGTTTCCGCAAAATGTTGAATGAAAATCAGCCCGGCGCGGCTTAATGAACATGTCCTGTTTCGGCCGGGAATCCGAACTAAATCTCTGTCCCGGAATGTTGTTATAATATTCCGAGGCAAAAGTTAGTAATTAGGGAGATGCCAACATGCGCACGATATCAATTGGCGTCGCTATTTTGAGGGATTGAATTGATAACTGGATTGGTCTACCTAGCATCTCTTAATTCAAAGAAGAAGAACAACAACAACAACAACAACAACAACAACAACAACAACAACAACAACATTAAGAAGAAGAAGAAGAAGAAGAAGAAGAAGAAGAAGAAGAAGAAGAAGAAGAAGGGTGATTTGATTTGGCATTCTCGCTATTTCTGTTCTTACTTGGTTCATAATTTCAACTAACGTTAAGAGCTGATCAAGAGGCGAGAAAGTTGAAATTGACATAATTTAATGCGTATCTGAACTGCAGATGGAATATGCTTTTATTAGCATGACGATTGGCATTGTTTGAAGGGAGAGGACAATGTTCTAGAATTAGAACCAGGGAGAGCCAGGCAATGACTGCCAATGAACCATCCTTAGCTCACAAGGATGGTGAGGTTCCAGACACTACTAGAAACTGTTGAGCTTGAGGGGTTATGAACTCCCATCCAATAGACTGTCAGACTGGAACGTTTCCATAAGGTAGTTACTACAACTATTGCAATTACAATTATGTTAAACGAAGTCTCCAAGTAATGGTAAAGTTCCATTTTCTTGATGTAATACAAAATACGGAATCAGAAAGAGGCAACTCTCCATATATCAAGAGACCTTTTTAACCCCACAAGACAACAGATCCAGGATATTCTATACGGAGAT
>NC_090726.1:50484505-50487005 GCF_036898095.1 Palaemon carinicauda | reverse complement strand
TTGATTTTTCATTTTATTAATCCAAATTGAGGTATTGACACTGCCACAACAAAAGTATTAAAGGATTTCTCTGATCTATTGCAAATTATTTAAAATAACTACTTTTAAAGGTAATTATAGAATAAAAAAGCTAATAACTTGATTATCTTCATTACCTCAATGTCCTTCATGTTTATAAATAATACCATTATTATAATGATTGTTGATTATATAAAATAATTAGAGAAGTAAATATTTTAATATTTAAATAAAATTATTACAATTGGCGTTATTAGGATCATTATTTTTACTTAAGCAATTATTGTTACAATAATGAGTACTATAAATATCAATATCCTCCATCGTTCATAGGATAAAAAAGGAACGTTTTAAAATACTCTACATTCACTGGAAAGAATTTTTTCAGGGTAATAATGCATACAGTATATCTGTCAACATTGTTGTAGGTAATTATAAAAAAAAAACGTGAATATATGAAATAATCTCATAGGATGGGTTATACGTATATAGAGAAAAACTATGAACAGAATAAGAAAGAAAATAAAATAAGATACAATCAATTAATACAAAACATTCAAATATTTAAAGGTTACATGAATGGCAGAGGCAAGTGACTGTGACAATGCCCTGGACACTGACCATAATATAGGCTGCATATGATCAGCGCCAAAGCTCCTTCTCCAGCCAAGCTAGGACCAGGGAAGGCCAAGCAATGGCTGTTGATAACTCAGAAATTAGACTATAGGCTGCCCCAAACCCCCCTCGCTAGCTCATAAGTTTTGCAAGGTTGCAGACTCGAACCCCTGTTCAGCAGATCATCAATTAATATATCTTTAGACAGTACAAGGTATAAACTGAGTAAATAATTGAGGAATCCATTACTCGATTAATCGAACAAAGGAAAAAAATGCCTTGTAATCTGCTGGACAGGGGTTCGAGGTCTGCTTAAGCTCGATAGTTTCTTGTAGTCTCTGCAGCCTCACCATTCTTCGGAGATAAGAAAGGGGGCGGGTGTTAGGGAGCCTATAGATTTATCTGCCGAGTTATTAGCAGCAATTGCCTGGCCCTCCATGGTCCTAGCTTGGGTAGAAAAGGGAGCTTGGATCTGATCCTATGTATATATGGTCAGTCTCTAGGGCATTGTCCTGCTAGCTAAGGCATTGTCGCTGTCCCTTGCCTTTGCCCTTCATGAGTGGCCTTTAAACCTTTAAACCTTTACTGTACAAATAGATAGTTTCAATATTTTGAACCTTTCACCTTTTTATCTCACACTCAGCATCCACAATACATTTTTGCATAGGATAGTTCACTCCATTCTACATAAATACAGTATATTCCCACCTTTGCCCCAACAGACATTTCATTTTTTTTTTTTTTTTATGTAGACACTGCTACCTTCCTTAGTTCTGTGACGTCACTTTTCAAACATATGTTATACTTATTCTTGAATACGTTTAGTAATCAAGAACTCATATTCTTCAAACATCCATATCAACATTCATAATGCACTCTGGCTGGTTTTCATTTACTCTCCTAACTTTGCTCTTGCTTGCTTTCATTACCTCCGCCAGGGAAGTTGTTTTCCCCTCTGTCTGTTTTTGTTTGTTTGTCACCAGCCTAACTCAAAAGGTTACGGACAAATTTTGATGAAAAGTTCAGGATATGTCAACAATGGGCTAACTTAGAAGTGATTAGATTTTGGCAGTAATCCGGATCACCATCCGGACACATGATGTTTTTAATAGGATTCTTCAATATGGCGAGATTGGACAAATTTTGATAGTTCTCCTCAAACAAATAAATAGGGGCCTAGTGAAGGTCTAAATGGTAAAATAATGGGAACTGAGCTGCCTTGGCGGAGGTCTGCGCTCTCTGAGCGCTTTTTTACTATTCTCAATGTTCTCTCATAAAATTTTCTAACCTTTCACTTACTTCTAATGTTTCTTTTCACTTAGCACCTCAATCCCTGAACCTTTTTTCTATTTCTCGCATCTTTCTTATAATAGAAGTATTCAAAATTCTCCAAACAAAAATATAATTCAAAGTCTTTAAAAGAAAGTCTTCCTTATAAGTTATTTACAAATGTACATTTCTTTATGAAGGCTTATTACGTTGTCTCTCTTCTCATATCTCTTGTTCAAGTATATACCTTTATACAAAAAAATACGATTCAAAAGTTATGAAAAAAAAATCTTCCTTTGAGAAACCTTTAGTTTTTTTTTCTTTTGTAAATGTTATAGAAATTGGACCCCATTATGAAAGAAACATTTTCAATTAGTTCGATTGAGACAATTAATCAGAAACCTTCAACTTGAAATGACAAAGATATTTCCTTCCCTTCTTCTTCTTCTTCTTCTTCTTCTCAGAAGGAGTACAACAGGACAGTTGATTAACACTACTTGTTAATTGGCGATTTAAAAGTTTTACTTCAATTGCTACGTCGCTACGAAAAAAAGGACTCGACTTTTACGTTCTAACAAAGGAAGGAATGAAAGGCTTC
>NC_090726.1:50462005-50467005 GCF_036898095.1 Palaemon carinicauda | reverse complement strand
ATAAGCATTAAGTAATGATGCATCACTGATTGTGTAAAATGAAGAAAATGTAATGAAGATAATGCATAAATAAAGCAATAAGTTAATAATATAATGAAAAATATGAAGAAGGTAATCGGGATGATGTATTCTATAAACCATAAAATGAAACATAAACTGACTGCCCTATTTAACAAATAAGTAACGGAAGAAATTAAATAAAAGAGTTAAGGAAGAAAAATAAAAAGTAATCAAGAGAATGTGTAGAATCAAAAATAAAAGAAAGAAGGCATTTATGAAGACAAGAGGGATTTATAATCCATAATGAGGTTTTAGCTTCAAAAGACTAAGATAAAAACTCCATAAGCAAGTTATTTCAAAGGCAGGGTACATCAAACAGGACTCAGTTTTTAACGAATATCTTGCTCTGTAAATAGCTGCTAAGTCATATTCGAGTAATATAAACACACACATACATACACACACACACACACACATATATATATATATATATATATATATATATATATAAATATATATACATATCTATCTATCTATCCATATGTATATATATATATATATATATATATATATATATATATATATATATATATATATATATATATGTATGTATTTGTATATATATATATATATATATATATATATATATATATGTATATGTATATATATATATATGTATATGTATATATATATATATATATATATATATATATATATATATATATATATATATATATATATATGTGTGTGTGTGTGTGTGTGTGTGTATATATATATATATATGCTTGTGTGTGTGTAAATATCAACCATCATGGCATTTACTTTAGTTAACTTTTTACTTTGATGGCTGCTTTTCCGGTCCCATACAGCAGGGGAACCCCACTCTTTACAGGACCTCCACTGTCGTTTTACCTTGTTCGTTCAGAGTATTTAACGTTTCATATCGCGTATTATTCACTCACTCTTAAATCGTCACTATCAAAAGACTCATGAAATAAGAAATTCTTCAGTTTCTTCTTGAATGTCTTCAATCATTTGAAGGTTTCGTGGGAGCTTATTATATAGTCTCGGGGCAGCTTATTTAAAGGCTCTGGAGCCTAAATTGGACATAAATCTAGGTTCCAACAGTTTGAAGCCATCTGTAACTATTCTCGTGTCGACATGATTTGTTGGCTGCGCAATATGTAGCAACTCTTTTAAGTATTTTGGACGCCTAGTTCTGATAACTTGGTGGGTTATGGTACATATTTTAAATTCAATTCTCGCTATAATCGGCAGCCAGTGTAAATCGGTTAGTATAGGGGTGATTCTTTCTCTAGGTGGGACACCTTTTATTATTCTTGCTCCTCTGTTTATTATGTTTTGTAATTTCTTAAGTTGCACTTTTGGTAATTTGTAGTAGATAGAGTTGCAGTAGTCAATCCCGGTAATAACTCAGTTTATCACAAGTTTTTTTTACAGAATTTTCGTCCAGGTACTTTTTTATAAAAACAATATTTCTTAGATGATAACCAGCACTTTTTATTACACTATTTATTTGGGCATTTAGAAACAGGTTACAGTCAAGAAATACACCTAGATCTCGAACTTTACTAGATATCGGCACCGAGTCATTATTTATGTTCATTTGAATATCACCCAAGTTTCTCACGCTGTTTCTCTTGCCCACCACCATGAATCGAGTTTTTTTCTCATTTAATTTTATTTGTTTAAATGTCATCCATTCTCTAACACTATCAAGGATTCGGTTTAGAGTTCCAGTAGTGTCATGTATGTCATTTGTGGAGGAGTAAAATTGTGTGTCATCTGCAAATAGTTTGAACTTCACGCCATGCCTTTGTAACATTTTCGATAGACTAATAGTATAGATGCAGAATAAGATTAGGCCAAGTACACTCCCCTGGGGTACCCCTCTGTTTAAGGGTTCATATGATGAATAAGAGTTTCCAATTTGTACACAGTAATTTCAACCAACTAGGTAGTCTTTTAGGTATTCGAAGGCTTGATCTTCAATGCCGATGGACCACAGATCATTTAGTAGCAGTTCATGCACCACTGTATCAAAAGCAGCACTGAGATCGAGCAGTATTAAGATACCCCATTTATTTTCATCTATTATTTCTAGCATATCATTTACAACAGAGCAGATGGCTGTCTCCGTAGAGTATAGTTTTCTGTAAGCAGATTGGTTGTCAGACAAAGCTTCTATTACTTCTAAGTGGCTGACTAGTTGTTCAAGAATTACATATTCAAACACTTTTGAGACAAAGGATAAATTTGAGATAGGTCTATATGATCTTAATTCCTGGTAGTCCAGTGCATTAATTTTTCAGAACTGGTGTGACTATAGCACTTTTCTCAGATTTAGGAAACTTACATTCATAAATGCTTGCATTTGCTATTCTCATTATTATTTCGGCTAGACTAGAAAACTCTCTCTCCAAAATTACTTCAGATATTGGCATAAGATCGATCGCGCAGTTTGTTTTCTTTGCTCTCTTGATAATTCTGGTGATGTCATCTTGTGTTATGTTGTTAAATCGTATTAATTTTGTCTGTGTGTCCGGTGTGTCATTATTCTGATGTTAAATATTTAGAAATGACCTGGTTATGTTTCCAATTATGTTTTTAAAGAATACTAGAAAATTATTTGCTAGTTCCTGGTCACTGTATCCATCAGGTAGCTTCTTTTCTTTTACATTTCCCATTATACCATTCAGGAGACGATATAACTGTTGCTGCTTCGAGGATCTTTCTCTTATAGTATTCACTTTTTTCCTTCTTAGTAGGTAGTTATATTGACACGCAGCAGTTTTGTATTCTACCCAAGTACTTTCAGTTTTTAACCTATTCCACTTTCTTTCTATAAGTCTTTTTTCCCTCTTTTTTACCAAAGTCTCTCCATCAAACCTAGGAAATTGGTCTTTTACGGTTATAGTCTTTCCCATCGGTGGGCGCATGGTATAATATTCACTATTACTCACTTTATTGTAAGTGGTCATAAGACAGTTAGCACACTTAGCTCCTAACAGACGTTGGTCATCCTGATCACAGGGAATGTCGATAGCATCATTTATTTTCTTTGTAACTTCTTCAATAAATACGGTAGGAGAAGAATTTTATTTGTGTCTAAAGTTTATTTTCTTTACTAGTGCATGTTTCTGTAGAGGTAGACTAAACGTAATAAGTTTGTATATTGGGGAGATAGTACATTTCTCTTCGACTTTTATATTTGATACAATATTATTCATGTTATAACTTAGAACTAAATCTAGCGTATGCCCAGTTACAGTGGTTGTGCAATCGACATTATTCAATAGTCGATAGGATTCTAGTAACTCACTCGATGCCAAAGCGTCAGGATTTGATGACTCATCCATCCAAAAATTGAAGTCTCCACAGATAACTAATTCGTTTTTCTCCATGATAATCATCTCAATTAGAGCACCGAATTCTTCAAAAAGGATACTAGAGTTTATTCTAGGAGGTTTGTAGATTGTTACAAAGGATTTTCTTCTATTTTTTTTGGCGTAAATTTTATTTCTATATATTCAAAGCTTTGTGTACATTACACTAATTCTTTTCAACGTTTTGAGATTTGAGTAACTTTCATGATTAAAGAGTCCGACCCCCCCACCAGACCTACCCTCTCTCGGTATGTGAAAGAAGGCATGTGTGTGTGTGTGTGGGGGGGGGGGGGCGTCATTTCAGTGATCTTTGCCTTGTCCAAGTTATTTAGCCATGTTTCAGATAATGCTAGTATATCTAAATATTTCTCGTTTATCAATTCTCGAATTTGAACAGTCTTATTGCCTACAGATTATATATTTACATAGCCACAGTTTATGACATCCCTAGTAACCATGATCAGTATTTTCCGCTAGTATTTTCAATTCCAAGTCAAAAGCATTGCAGTCTCTAGAATTTACTGTGTGGTCACTTGGTCTGTTTAACTTTGTGCAGTTTATACACTGACACTTCTGAATTACGCTCCCTGGTGGAGTGCCTCCCTGAACATTTCCTGCAGACTTTATCTTCATTCTTAGACTTGCAATCTTTTTCAAAATGTCCATACCTCTGACAGTGGTAGCAGGTGATCACGTGGTACCTATCACGTATGTTTTAGATACCCCATCGTAACGAAACTTTGTCCCCATTATCATGAATAGCCCTCCGAACTTCAGGACCACATTTCAGCACATGGTGGGTGGTTCCTCCCGAGGCATTTTTCTTCAGGACTACACTTATCTTCTCTTCTATATTTTGGATATGGTCCAGGCAGCTATTTCTTTGAATCAAATCATTTACTACATCATCATCATTATTGTATACATTGCATATCATTATTTTTGGTTTTAGTTTTCCGATTTTTCTCGTTTCAGTGTCAGCCACCAATGTCTGAATTTTCTTTGCCGCCTCTTCTTTGATCATATTGTTTGCAAAGTTTACAACATTTCCATTCGTAGTTGACCTCGTGTTAAGTATAGGAATGTCTTTAAGTACTTGTTCAACCTCACTTTTTATTTCAGTAATTTTAGTTGTTGTATTTGTTGATTTAATTATCAACAATTTTTTTTTCCTTAACTTTGTCAGCAAATGTCTGTTTCTCCGGTTTTGGGTCTATCAATGTTTGAATTCTTGCTTCAATTGATTCCATATTCATGGCAAGAATGTTGACTTTCTCAGTGAGGTCGGTGATCTGGGTGGAATTTGCTGCGTCTGAGCTAAGGTCCGCAAGTTTGTTTTTCAAGTCATCTATTTTCGCATCTTGTTCGTTCAGGACCAGATTACTCATGTTTACATCTTCCTTTAATTTTGATATTACTAAACTGTTTTGTCTGGCTTCACGTACGCAGTGTTGGCATACCCAGTCTAGGTTATTCCGTCCATGCTCACTGATGGCTGTCACTATATGAGTATATCTCTTTTACATTCACATACTATCAATTTTTTCCGTTCTCCGTCCATTTCATTACATTTGAAGCAGATATAGTTAGGAG
>NC_090726.1:50449505-50459505 GCF_036898095.1 Palaemon carinicauda | reverse complement strand
CTGCTGAGCCATCAGCAGCTTTGGCCTGGCCCTCCAAGGTCCTAGCTTGGAGGAAGATCGGCTTTGGCTGCAGATCATATGTATATATGGTAAGTCTCTAGGGCATAGTCCAGCTTGCTAGGGGATGTCACTGTCCCTTACTTTGCCATTCATGAGTAGCCTTTAAACCTTTAAGGGGCTGAAAACTAAACCTACGAAATCAGTAGTAACTTTCCAAACTGCAAGTAATTCTTTTTTTTTTTTTTATTTATTTAGATCATGCAAATCAAACAAAAACAGTAACATCTTGTGCAATCAATCCATCTCAGGGAGAGAGCCGTTTCAGTCACAAATAAACATCCAGGGGAAGCTGTCATTATCATTTCAATTAAGACTCGAAGCTTTACAACACTCGGTCATTAACGTCTTGTAATGAAAGGCAATTAGCGTGAGTGATTCTGCATGAATTACAGGTCATCAGTTAATTCAGTATTCTAATTAGGAGGAGGTAATTAGAAGAGTTATAGGGGACGAGTGCTTCGGGCAGATATTCCTATTAAAAGTGGGCTGTTACACTAACGAAGTGAAGAAACTAATGAAGGTACTCGAGGGTTGAACTGCTCACGGTGCCACATATCTATCTATCTATCTAGCCGTGTCTCTCTCTGTCTCTCTCTCTCTCTCTCTCTCTCTCTCTCTCTCTCTCTCTCTCTCTCTCTCTCTCTCATTATATATAAATATATATATATACACAATATATATATATATATATATACATATATATATATGTATATATATATCTGTCCGTCTCTATATCTATCTATCTATCTATCTATCTAGCTCCCTATATTCACCTATCTAGCCGTCTCTATATCTATCTATCTATCTATCTATCTAGCTGTCCCTATATATATATATATATATATATATATATATATATATATATATATATACATATATATATATATATATATACATATATATATATATATATATATATACATATATATATATATATATATATATATATATATATATATATATATATATATATGTATATATCTGCCTTTATATCTATCTATCTATCTATCTATCTATCTAGCCGTCTATCTATCTATCTATCTAGCCGTCTATCTATCTATCTATCTAGCCGTCTCTATATCTATCGATCTATCTACCTGTCTCTATATGTATCTATCTAGCTTTCCCTATATCTATCTATCTATCTAGCTGTCTCTATATCTATTTATCTATCGATATTGTTTCAACAAAACGCTGTTTCCTTTAACATGGTGTGAATCCAGTGAACAATACGAGTCACTGTTACATTGATCCTTTTACCCTTGAATTGTGGACCAACCAACTGGACCGTAAACCTTCCAAACTTTAGTTGCTTTACATATTCACAAAGAAGTCTTCGCAGCAGGATGTCTAACCCATCTACACCCATTGAGCCTTACACCTAATATTGCTTACGATTTTGCAGTTCGTTGATATCAAGGACCATCTTTTTTAATACGTCTATCACAAAACAAATGCAACCATTTCAATTATACACACTTGTCACTAATCTGTAGTTATACTTTTTTTCTCCACACGACCAGACCACCGCAAAATAGTCTGCTTCATCCTTTCACCCTAGTTAACCTTTTTATTCAGCAAAGCTATAGATACCTCACCTAATCAATTCTTCTTACATAAAACAGTATACAAACTTTATTTTCGTCTTGGGAGCTTTAACCATTTTTTCATTCATAGCCATTAAACATAAAGCTTAATTCCCAAACAGTATAGTTGCTCGAACAATAATTTTCATATATTCCTAGTTTGTTTTCCTTGGACAACTCAAGTTTCCATCCAATGTTTTGTAAACACCCTGCTACACTTCTTGCCTCTATTCAGTAACTGCGATTTTTTTCACAATTCTATCATCCAATATATCTATCTTAAGAGACACACAAATAAAAAACTTACAAGCTTCTACCAACAATACTAACAACAAATTTTCCACCTTAATGTGAATTTGATCTCATTATCTTACTCTTGCTTACATCTATTTCCAACTTTCAAATAATTCCCTACAGTTTCTCTTCACTTTCCCCAATCTGCAGGGTATCATGAGCCATCCTCAACCATTCTACATATCACTCAAAACTCAATTTCAAACTCCCCAACTTCAGGTCAAATTCCCTGTCCTTTCTCTGGCTTCATGTATCACTCTACTTATGAAGATGCTGAAAGCCCTGGAAGCATTATATTTCCTTGTTTAGAACCCATTTCACGTAAAACCAATGATGTTCTTGTCTATATATTTCAACGTATGTTTCGCATCTAGTATAAATGCATAAATGTTTTGATTGGTCAATATATGACAACGTTTTCAATATATTTTCAAACTTCTTGCATAAATGAAAAATAACACTATCCATTCACCTTTTGTCTTACTAAATCTACACTGTTCTTCCTCTGCCAGTCCATCTGTCATCTGGCTTAATATTTCAATTAAAATCGTACCATATTCCTTCCTTGGTAGAGTAAGTAACTTTATGCACTCTCAATTCTTTAAGTGCCTTCATCACATTTGAAATTTTATAAAAGAACAATAATTCCCCTAATCCATTCCTTTGAAGCCTTTCCATCAGTCAAGAATACCTTACAAACCCTGGTCAGTCAAACTGCAGTCTCTCACTTGTAGTTCTATAAACTTGAAGCGTATTTCCTTTCTCCTATTATCAATAGTCACTTCCAGATACATTGTCAGCATTACGCTAACCTTTTCAAGCGTTATACCACTCATGTCTACTTTATTTACTTTAGTCTCTACATTCAACACTTCAAAATGTCCAATTCCCTGTCCTAAAATTGTATTGATATCCGAAAAAAATTGTCGAATTGCATTGCTGAATTACTAACCTCCATCCACCCAAAAGTAAAAGAATACTGCCATCTGGTGGAGTCATGGTGACGAAGGTACAGAATTTTAGTTTCTCAAAGTCTTTAATGGGGGTCTTGGTATCTCATCATCTTGACGCCACCAGATGGCAGTATTCTTTTAATTGTGGAGTGGATAGAGGTTAGTAATCTGAGAATGATCCAATGTCTACCGAATATAAACAAAGTGACGCACCACTGAACTACTGCATACATGTATGTATACGCAGATGAGTATATGTATAATCATCATCAGCATCCTCATCATCATCATCCGTTACTAGTCCACAGCAAAACAAAGGCTTCAGACATGTCCTTCCAATTATGTCTGTTTATGGCCTATCTTTGCCAGTCCCTACATATACAGTATATATATATATATATATATATATATATATATATATATATATATATATATATATATATATACGTATATATATATAAAATATATACATATATATATATATATATATATATTTGATATATATTTATATATATATATATATATATATATATATATATATATGTATAGATAGATACATACATATATATATATATATATATATATATATACATATATATATATATATATATATATATATATATATATATATATAAGATATACACACATAAAATATATACATACATATATATATATATATTTGATATATATATATATATATATATATATATATACACATATATATACATGTATATATATATATATATATATGTATATATATACGTATATATATATATATATATATATATATACGTATATATATACATATATATATGTATATATATATATATATGTATATATATGTATATATATATATATATATATATATATATATATTATATATGTATATATATATTATATATATGTATATATATATATATATATATATATATATATACTGTATGTATATATACATATATATATATATATATATATATATACATACATTTGGATATATACATACATATATATGTATTAGATATATATATATGTATATATTTATGTATATATATATATATATATATATATATATATATATATACATATATATATGTATATGTATATATATACATATATATATATATATATATATATATATATATATATATATATATATATATATATGTATATGTATATATATACATATATATATATATATATATATATATATATATATATATATATATATGTATACATACATACATACATACATATATATATATATATATATATATATATATATATATATATATATACAACATGAATTATATTCAATAAACGAGCAATATGCGGTATGAAATGTTGAATGCTTTCGAACACACATGATAAAATGACTGTGACAGTCCTGTAGAGAATGAGGTCCCTCTGCTGTACAGGGCCAGAAAAAATGCCTTAATGTAAAATAAGTAATTGGATACTTCAAACCATATTAATAAAGAATTTAAAAACCAGTGATAGACCTAATTATGACAAACGGGATCAAATAAATAGAAATTGTAATCGAAATACATATAAGATCAAATAGTCCAGACTTCCAGGACTTTGTTTCCAGTGATTCTCCGCACCCGAGGTCTGTTGACATTCCGAATTTCTTCGATGTTCGATGCTAATGGAATTAGCGATGCAGTTGGATCTAATCTCATTGTTTATTCGGGGTTTAAAGGATTTAATCGGATGTCCTTATTGTCTGACACCTTCCCTCCTACACAGGAAGAGGATTAAGAGGAGATATACATAACTATTTACTTCTTTCTTCATTAATTCACTTATATTTTTATCAGGATTTTTTTTTCTATGGTACGTGTCTTCACCGGTATAGTAGGTGGAACAATAGATATTACTCTAACGATTTTCAGAACATAATTATAGAGTGCTGCTATATAAATAAACTCAGACCCATATATACTGCTAAATATCTATGATTATACATGTCATATCTATCTATATATCTATCTATATTCTAATATATATACACACATGTGTGACATTTATAGGCTATGAGAATATTTTGATTCTGTCAAAACCTCAGCAGTAATGAAAGCCCTACAAAGACAAGGGATAGATGAATCCGCTGTTAGAACACTTGAAGAAAATCTATACAGGAAGTAGAGCAATCCTAAAACTGTATAAAGATAGTGAGAAAATTTCGATTGTGAAAGGAGTTAGCCAGGGAGAACCCATCTCTCCTAATTTATTCATAGCATACTTTGAAGTTTTTAAGAAATGAAATTGGGAAAATGTAGGAATTAATATTAATGGGGAATACATTGACAACTTAAGATTTGAAGATGACATATTTGTAATTAGTGAATCATAGGAGGAATTGCAAAACATGATAGAACATGTGAATAGAGAAAGCAGAAATGTAGGACTGAAAATGAATATGAGTAAAACTAAGGTATCCAATGAAAATGCAAACAGACAACAAATAACAATTATAGACGAACATCTGGAGATTGTTCATGAATATACGTACTTAGAACAGACAGAGTGTTTCCCCTGGATTCGAGACCAAAATTAAAAAGAAGAATAAGCATGGGATGGAGATTTTAGTAAACAAAATGAGAATATGAAAAGTAAACTGCCCATTTCTCTAAAAAGAACATTATTCAATCAAATGATCCTACCAGTTTTAAAGTATGCATCATAAACTTGGAGCCTTACTACAGACTTAGAATATAAGCTAGTTGCTACTCAGAGAGATGTGGAAAGAATAATGACGGGAATAACACTAAGAGGCAAAAATAGTAACATGTATACGAGAGCAAAATAAAGTAGAGGATATTCTAACAATAAGTAAGTTGTAGAAATGGACATAGGCAGCACATATAGTTAGAGCTACAAATAATAGATGGACATTAAGAATAACAGAGTGGGTCCCTAGATATTGTAAAAGAAGCAGGGGAAGGAAGAGAAAATGATGTCTTGATGAGCCAAGAAAGTTTGCAGGTGTGGACTCTGGTAGAAAGACCACAAATAGATGCAAGTGGAAAGACATGTCTGAGAACTTTGTTGTGCAGGGTAGTAGTAATGGCAGATGGTGATGCTAATGATATTTACACACACACACACACACACACACACATATGTACATATATACATATATACATACATACATATATATATATATATATATATATATATATATATATATATATATATATATATATATATATATATATATATATATACATATATACATATATAAAGCTTCCTAACTCAAAAAATCTCTCTTTTAACGACTCAAGTGAAAGATGTAATGTTTAGCAGGAGAGTAACGTCTTATTCAAATAACATTAAACATATGAAAAAAAAATGCCTAAAAAAACCTTTGAGGGAAAAACAACGGGAAAAAGGTCATTTATTTTCAAAATGTAATATATGGCAATACTATAGAAATTCTTTCAGCCTATAAATGCAGACCAAGTGTCAAGAGAGCCAATATTTCCTGAAAACGTCGAGTTTCGAACACGTAGATGAACACGAAAGGTATATTTGAAGCATTTTTATATATAGAGCAATTCGAAAAAGAAAATAGAATAATATATATGCAAATATAAAACGGAAAAGGAAAATAGTTTCATTATCTTATTCTCCGTATCATTAAATTAATATAAGTTATTTATGTCCTTAGTGATATAGGAGCAACTCAAAGCTGAGTGGAATAATTGATTGAAAGAAGAAAATTCTTGAAAGTTGTTCCAAATTTTAAAATAAAATAGTTTCTAATTTATACATTTTTGTACAAGCCTTCACCTTACATATTTCCTAATTGATATTCAGAGAAACGAAATACTGAGGTAGTAAAATGTATCAAATACATTTACATCTTTCCCATATAATGAAGGAAAAGTGTCTGGATACATATATATATATATATATATATATATATATATATATATATATATATATATATATATATATATATATATATATATATTCTGTATGCGTATGTCGTTCACCCTAGTTTTCAATTTTGTTCTTAAACTCTTCAAATAATTGTTTCACGACAAATATCTTCTGTGTCTTAACTATCCGTAGCAGTAGAATCTCTACAAAACAAAAACACTTACTGCTACCTAAGAGAGAGAGAGAGAGAGAGAGAGAGAGAGAGAGAGAGAGAGAGAGAGAGAGAGAGAGAGAGAGAGAAATTCCGAAACTCTATTACGGTTTCGTTAGTTGCAAGAACCCGTGTCTAGTCAGAAGAGCCAAGCAATCAACAACGGACAAAGGAAAGTCTGACAGAAGATCACTGCGTTGAATTATATAAATATGAAAATAAAAAGATCAATCTCTTCTATTTTTCTTTCTTTCATTATTTACTCAACTTTCGCCAGCCATTTCATTTTTTTTTTCCAATTCAATATTTTTTTTTCTATCGGTGCCCTAATAAATTTTACGTCGACTCCCGTTTAATTACATAAATTTCACTTAGTATTTATTTATTAATGGATTTAAGTACGTGATTATCTTTAATTAATTTTTACCACAGTTTTAAATATGGGATTATGTCAAATAGTACATATTAATGTAAGCAACCTGCACACACAATCACACATTGAACCCTTTCCAATCACCCCCCCTTCCCTAATTATAACCCGGCAGTTTCGGCAATTTGTGGGAGATAGTGGTTTCTGAGTGTACCTATCGGGGTACCTTCTCTAACCAGGGTATGACTACTTGCCTTCCCCCATACCCAAGGGACGGGGAGAAACCAAGGAATCTTATGTTTGGCAATGGAGCTCAGCGCGACCGGAAAGAAACTTAGTGAATTGAGAATCGAATCGAAATAACAATGGTGATAAATATAATTCTTATGATGTACAAATTTGTTAAACGATGCATTTTTTGGGAGAGGGGGGAGAATTGAACAATAAAAAATTGAAGTGGAAAACAATAAAAGAAAAGAAAAAAATATTAGAAATAAGGGATAGTTTCTTTCGCTAAAGCCAGTTTCAAATGTTCTAAATCCTTTAACCTGATAACACTCAATTCTCTTTAGGGCCAAAAGCGGATTATGAAGGAGGTTAAAGAGTAACAAAGGGAATCTAAAAGCCGTTCCATCACTAATTCAGATAAACAAAATAACTTTATTCAATCAAATTATGCTTTCGTTAAGCTCTTGTTGTTTGTGACAGCATCATCAGCAAATTGAACAGGGCATCAGGTAATGAATAAATCTCGTTAATTCCTTCAAATCCTTTATGAAATAAGAAGATTAACTCTGTCTGCATTGCTAATTCCATTAGTATCCGGGACCAAAGAAACTTGAAATGTCAACAGACCTCACGTAGCAGGAAATAATAAAAGAGAAGTTTTAAACCTTTTGAAAGTGTAGAACTTTATCTCTCAAACACAAAAATACTGGAACATTGAGTCTAGCATTTCGGGTTGCTGGAGAGATTAGTTTGGTTTTGTTATCTAAAATTAGGTTTATCAAGTTGTAAATATACACAAGGAAACAGATATACAAACATATAGGTAAAAACACATATTATACAGAATTTACGCACTCATAAACGCACAGATACACACAAATATATACAGTACACACACACACACACACACATATATATAAATATATATATATATATATATATATATATATATATATATATATATATATATATATATATATATATTTATATATATATATATATATATATATATATATATATATATATGCATTCTATATACATATACATATATATTCACACACACACACACACATATATATATATATATATATATATATACACAAATATACTTATATACATAAGAGAAGGACACTCCAAAATCAAACTATTGTTCTCTAGTGTTGGGGAGTGCCATAGCTTCTGTACCATGGTTTTCCACTGTCTTGGGATAAAGTACTCTTGCTTGAGGGTACACACGGGCACACTATTCCATCTTATTTCTCTTTCTCTTGTTTTTGTTATAATTTTTATAGCTTCTATAGAAAATATTTATTTTAAGGTCAATGTTTTTAAAATATTTAATTTTTCCTTTTTTCCTTTCCTCACTGGGCTATTTACCCTATTGGCACCTCTGAGCTTATAGCATCCTGCTATTCCAACTAGGGTTGTAGCTTAGCAAGAAATAAAAATAATAATAATAATAATAATAATAATAATAATAATAATAATAATAATAATAATAATAATAATATTATATAGGCATGTATATGCATATATGCATATATAAATTGTTCTTTAACCTTTTGAAGTTTGAATATATACTTATATTCTAAGAGATTTCTTTTCTATTTTTACGTAATGAGGTGTTACTTGCAGATAACTCTGTGAATGATCATTTATTGGTATTTATTTCAAAATAGGGATATAGGAAATTAGTACATACAGTATATGTATATATATATATATATATATATATATATATATATATATATATATATATATATATATATACATATATATACATATATATATATATATATATATATATATATATGTGTGTGTGTGTATATATATATATATATATATTTATATGTATATATATTATGTGTGTACATATATGTATATTTATAAATCAATATATATATATATATATATATATATATATATATATATATACACACACACATATATATATATATATATACATACGTATATGTATATAACGAATATATACATACGTATATATTTATACGTGTATATATATAATATTATATACATCATATATATAAATATATACATATATATGCATTATATATATGTATACACACACACACACATATATATATATATATATTATATATAAATATATATAGACATTATATATATATATATATATATATATATATAATATATATAAATATATATAGACATATATATATATATATATATATATATATATATATATATATATATATAAATATATATAGACATATATATAGACATATATATATATATATATATATATATATATATATATATATATATATATATAAATGTCAGCTTTTACTAGACACACTATCTTTCTCGTCTGCAATGATGTTTGTCAGTATTTCATCTTTTTTCAAACTATTTGTGCTCTCTCTCTCTCTCT
>NC_090726.1:50427005-50429505 GCF_036898095.1 Palaemon carinicauda | reverse complement strand
ATGCCCTTTCTACTACTCTTCCATTTGCCACTCTTACCCATGTATACTACGCGAAGTAGGAGATGATGAATGGAGAAGTATTGAATTAAAAGCTCAAGATAGAGACGACTGCCGAAATCTAACCGAGGCCCTTTGCGTCAATAGGCGTAGGAGATGGTGATAATGATATATAAATACATATACATATATATGTATATCTTTACATTATATATATATATATATATATATATATATATATATATATATATATATATATATAAATATATTATATCAAATATAAATGATGTATTATCAATATAAATGTTTAAAAATATATAAAATTATATTTAGACAGTAAAGCAGATGAGGCTATCAAAGCTATGAATTCAGGAAATTGGCTATGGTGTAGGAATTGCTCATAAGATTATTAATGAAATGTCGACTGGGGCAAAGAAAAGAAGCATATACCCATCAAAAAGAGAGATGGCTCTGTTATAGCAACAGAAGATGAAAAATTACAACGTTGGATGAACAATCTAGTGAGATTATGAGCAGGAGATATGAAGCGAATAACTTGCTTGATATACTTCAAGCTGATGAAGACCTTGATGTACCCATGATTAAATTCAGTGTGTTTGAAGTCAAAACTATCCTTAAAACATTAAGAGATGGAAAGCCCCAGGATACGATTTGATAACTCCTGAAATGATACTTGCTGAAAATAAAGCGACTCTCAGAATACTTATAAGATTATTTTGTGGAATGTGGCATTAAGAGGCAAAATCTGATGAATGGGAGTCGGGATTGTTGGTGAAAATGGCAAAATAGAAAAAAAGAAGACCTGACTGATTGCAATAATTACAGAGGCATAACACTCACGTCAGTCGTTATGAATATACTTGGTATGTGTATTATAAGGAGACTGGAGAGAAAGATTGATGAAAAGCTGAGAGATGAACAAGCAGGATTTAGAGAAGGTAGAAATTGCACTGACCAAATTTTCATTTTGAGACTTGTACAGCAATGTGTACAATATAAAAATCCACTTTTGATGGTATTTGTGGACTTTGAAAAAGCCTTTGACAATATGCACCGGCCAAATTTGTGGAAAGTCCTGAGTTATTGGGGAATTCATCTTAAATATGTATTATAATTATTATTATTATTATTATTATTATTATTATTATTATTATTATTTTTGGTATTATTATTATTATTATTATTATTACTATTATTACCATCACTATTATTATCATTATTATTATTATTATTATTATTATTATTATTACTTGCTAAGCTACAACCCTAGTTGGAAAAGCAGGATGTTATAAGCCCAGGGGCTCCAACAGGGAAAATAGCCCAGTGAGGAAAGGAAAAAAGGAAAACAAAATATTTTAGGATGAGTAACAACATTAAAACAAATATTCCTACATAAACTATAAAAACTTCAACAAAACAAGAGGAAGAGAAATAAAATAAAGTAGTGAGCTCGAGTGTACCCTGAAGCTAAAAAATGCTAACCAAAGACAGTGGAAGACCATGGTACAGAGGTTATAGCACTACCCAAGACTAGTGAACAATGGTTTGATTTTGGAGTGTCCTTTTCCTGGAAGAGCTGCTTACCATAGCTAAAGAGTCTGTTATAACCTTACCATTCAGATTTTGGCCACTGAACAATTACAGTGCAGTAACTGCATGAGGGAAGAAGAATTGTTTTGTAATCTGTGTTGTCAAGTGTAAAAGGACAGAGGAGAATATATAAAGAATAGGCCAGATCATTCAGTGTGGGGGGGGGGGGGGCAAAGGGAAAATGAACCGTAACCAGAGAGAAGAATCCAATGTAGTACTGCCTGGCCAGTCAAAAGCCCCCATAACTCTTTAGCGGTAGTATCTCAACGGGTGGCTGGTTCCCAGGCCAACATACTACCATTATGTAAATTTGATTAAGTCTGTTCATGAGCATAGGAAGTGCAAAGTTAAAGCTAATGGAGCCTTATCAAATGAATTCCAAGTGAACAGCGGAGTACTCCAAGAGAATGTGTTGTCTCCTATGTTGTTTATCCTTCACTTGGATTTTGTAATGCGTAGAACAGTCTGAGTTGGTGGAAAGGGATTGGACTGGATTGGTGATACGAATTTAGCAGACATGAAGTATGCTCTATGATGCTGACCTTTTTATCAGAACACCAAAGGATTTGCAATGCTTGCTTACCATGAAATATCATACGTGGTTGGGCTGAAGATAAATATAAGAAAGACAGAGATGATGAGGACGGAGTATGCAATTGGATATTAAATATCATTGTAAGTTGAGAGGATCAATGAGGTGGAATCATTTAATTATTTAGGAGCTATGCTCTGCAATAGAGGGTCTTTAGATTTATAATTTAGTGGAAGATTGAAAAAAAAATGGATCAGACAATTGGTAGGTTAAGTAAAATCTGGAAATCAAATCTCCTGAAATTACATATAAAAATCAGACTACTGTATATATCAGTTTAGTGAGAACGGTGTTACTATA
>NC_090726.1:50419505-50424505 GCF_036898095.1 Palaemon carinicauda | reverse complement strand
TAATAAAATAACTATTTAATAATCTAACATATGTTCTAGATGTATTTGTACCCCAAAAAAACTAAATTAAAAAAAGAAACTTAAAAGAAAAAAGTCAAGAATCTGACAACTTTGACAAGTTTTAATTGGAAACTTTTTTCCTTCCTCACCAACTCCGAAACTGGAAAGACGAACTTTAATCCCGACGATTCATCCAATGGCCGTCCAAAGAGTCATTAAAACGCTAATCTCAATTAATAAAGGAGATATCAATTAATCACCTATGCCTATGAAGCGAGGGCTTCAAAATCCTCTCAGTAAACCGATCGTCAATCATTAGTCAACCGGGATTTATGAGTAATCGGCACTTTGATTAATAAGGAGACAGACGTGATTAACAACCACTGAGGAGATTCTGCCTTCACATCTCGCAGTGCCTGTGCAAAATTCGCGTATTGGGTTAAAATTTGAGATGAAATTGAAAGAATACCGTATATATATATATATATATATATATATATATATATATATATATATATATATATATATATATATATACGGTTATATACAAACATGTGTACATATATATCTATATAAGGATGTGTGCGAGTGTGTGCATATGCATAAATGCACACAAACATATATTATTATTATAATTATTATCATTATCATTATTATTATTATTATTATTATTATTATTATTATTATTATTATTATTATTATTATTATTATTATTATTATTATTATTATTGCTAGCCAAGCTACAACCTTAATTGGAAAAGCAAGATGCTTTAATCCCAAGGGCTCCAACAGGGAAAAATAGCCCAGTGAGGAAAGGAAATAAGGAAATAAATAAATGATGAGAATAAATTAACAATAAATCATTCTAAAACAGTGACAACGTCAAAACAGATATGTCATATATAAACTATTAACAACGTCAAAGACAGTTATGTCATATATAAACTATAAAAAGAAACATGTCAGGCTGGTCAACATAAAAACATTTGCTACAACTTTGAACTTTTGAAGTTCTACTGATTCAACTACCCGATTAGGAAGATCATTCCACAACTTAGTAACAGATGGAATAAAACTTCTAGAATACTGTGTAGTATTGAGCCTCATGATGAAGAAGGCCTGGCTATTAGAATTAACTGCCTGCCTAGTATTACGAACAGGATAGAATTGTCCAGGGAGATCTGAATGTAAAGGATGGTCAGAGTTATGAAAAATCTTATGCAACATGCATAATGAACTAATTGAACGACGGTGCCAAAGATTAATATTTAAATCATGAATAAGAAATTTAATAGACCGTAAGTTTCTGTCCAACAAATTAAGATGAGAATCAGCAGCTGAAAACCAGACAGGAGAAGAATACTCAAAACAAGGTAGAATGAAACACTTCTTCAGAATAGATTGATCACCAAAAATCTTGTAAGACTTTCTCAATAAGCCAATTGTTTGTGCAATTGAAGAAGACACAGACCTAATGTGTTTCTCAAAAGTAAATTTACTGTCGAGAATCAAACCTAAAATTTTAAAAGTCATACAAATTTAAAGAAACATTATCAATACTGAGATCCGGGTGTTGAGGAGCCACCGTCCTTGACCTACTTACAATCATACTTTGAGTTTTATTAGGATTCAAAGTCATATGCCATAATTTGTACCATGCACTAATTTCAGCTAAATCTCTAATAAGGGATTCACCAACCCCAGATCTACATTCAGGGGATGGAATTGATGCAAAGAGAGTAGCATCATCTGCATATGCAACAAGCTTGTTTTCTAGGCCAAACACATGTCATGTGTATATAGTATGAAAAGTAATGGTCCAAGAACACTACCCTCTGGAACACCAGATATCACATTCCTATACTCACTATGGTTCCCATCAACAACAACTCTTTGAGATCTATTACTTAAAAAATCAATAATAATGCCAAGAAACGACCCACCCACTCCCAACTGTTTGAGTTTGAAAACAAGGGCCTCATGATTAACACGGTCAAAGGCCTTTACGAAAACCAAATTGCAAACTACGGTATAGATGATTACCTTCAGCAAACCTATTAGGACGTTTTGCCAGAAGACATTCAAAAATTTTAGATAATATGGGAGTTATGGAAATGGGGCGGTAATCAGTGGGACTTGAGCTACCACAAACAGATTTACATAGAGGAGTAACATTACCAATTCTCCAATAAGTGCTAAAAGCTCCTCTTCTTGCTAACTTGCGCAAAATAACAGATAACTTTGGAGCTAAGAAATCTTCTGTCTTTATAAAAAAACAAAGGAAAAATTTCATTTAGGTCTACACCTCCATAATCATCAAAGTCCATCAACAGAGCTTTAATCTCACGAGATCGAAAAGCTAAACTAGTTAGTTTAGCCTCAGGAAAACAGGAATGAGGAAGTTCAAGTTTTTCATTACTCTGTTTACTGTCAAAAACATCAGCCAACAAGGTTGCCTTTTCCTTTGGACAGTGAGTGACTGAGCCATCTGGTTTAAGTAAAGGAGTAACTGTTGTATCTACACCAAAGAGTGCAGATTTAAGGGTATACCACCATTTATGTTCCTGAGTTGTACCAGAAAGGGTTTCTTTTATGGTTAAATTGTACTCCTTTTCAGTTGAGGCATAAACTCTCAGAGCAAAAGCTCGAAGCTGAGTATAGTTTTTCCAGGTCAAATCTGATCTGTTACCCTTCCAAAGATGATAGGCCTCCTGCTTCTCCAAATAAGCACGTCTATAATCATCATTGAACCACGGTTTGTCCTTCACTCGGTACCTTAGCACACGAGAAGGGATACGCCTATCAATTATGTTGACTAGATTCTCTTTCAAAGGGACAACAGGATCTACACTACTATATAATTGTGACCAATTCAAGCACAAAAGATCATGCAAAATCCCATTCCAGTCTGCTTGGGATTTTATATAAATTTTACAAGAGTATGATATATCAGGAAAAGGCTGCTCAGTCTTCACTACTAATGAAATCAAGGCATGATCAGATGTCCTGACTGGAGAACCAACCTTACTAGTTATAATGCCAGGGGAGTCAGTGTATACGAGGTCCAAGCAATTACCAGACCTGTGAGTAGCTTCATTTATGATTTGCTCACAACCTGATTCAGAGGCAAAGTCTAAAGCTCTTAAGCCATGGCGATCGGTAGGAGAGATAGAACTTAACCACTCCCTATGGTGAGCATTAAAATCACCAACAAAGACAAAGGAAGCCTTTCTATCATCTTGCATCTTAACCATAATGGTAAAAAGACAATCGAAGACAGAATCATCCATGTCTGGATTCCGGTAGATGGAACACAAATAAAAGTTGTTATGCTTGCCACAAACTTTTATTACCTGTATCTCATGACATCCACATTGATAACAGGACTTATAAGAAGCAGGGTACTAGGTCCTAATATACACCACCATTCCCCTGGCCCTAAGGATGGTGTCACGTTTCAACATTATTGGCTTCTTAAAACCAGTTATAAGGAGCTCAAATGAGTGAATCATATTAGAAACCAAAGTTTCTGAGCACAAAAGAATATCATACTGTCTGGACGCAACTGTAAGGTCTTGGATATTTGCATGAAGACCACGAATATTGCAATACAGAAGACGATATTGACGAAATCTAGGACGTACTGGTCCCGGATTTCGCTCGATGTCTCCAGACAGCATAAGAATTAATAGAAATAAAAAAAAGAGACATCATACTTAAAAACTAGATTAACAAGAATTATAACAAAAACAATACGTACAGAATTATAAATAAAGGGATTGATGAAACCCATAGACTATAGTAAAGAGTCAGAAAAACTGGTCAACATGGATGAGCCGATACACCATGCAAGGTTAAATACCCTCCAGGATGGCCACTTCTATTGAAGGGAGGACAATAAGGATGGTTTGAGAAGAAAAAGAATCAGAAAAGGAAAAGACAACCTCTTGTTAAACCACCAGGCATCCATGGCCCTTCTATTAAGCCTGCCAAACACACCATTTCAATACAACAAGAGGAAGAAAAAAAAATAATAAGATAGAATAGTGTGCCCAAGTATACCCTCAAGCAAGAGAACTCTAACCCAAGACAGTGGAAGACCATGGTACAGAGGCTATAGCACTACCCAAGACTAGAGAACAATGGTTTGATTTTGGAGTGTCCTTCTCCTAGAAGAGCTGCTTACTATAGCTAAAGAGTCTCTTCTACACTTACCAAGAGGAAAGTACACTGGACAAATTGCAGTACACTATGTATATATATATATATACGTATATATATATATATATATATATATATATATATACATATATATGATATAAATAGGATGGAGAAAAGCCAGCGTAGCATCATACATTTATTTTCCGAATTTTCGAGACTTTGGGTCTCATCATCAGGGCTGTAAAATATACAAAATATACAAATTAAAAAAGACTCAGTATTAATGTTAATATAAATAGAACAACGTAAAAGTTAAATCATTTAAAAAATTGAACTAATAAAAAATATATATATATAAAATTAAAAAGTGAAGAATGCTCAAGTTAGTACCTATCTCTATGGAGCTAAAAAACCGAGTGACGTGTTCTGGTTTGGAAAGGAGGACGTCAACTATGTTATATATAGAACTGTGGAAGAAGTCTGACCATTTAATGAAGGCACAAGCTGTTTGATTGTCAACGACTCCAAAACAGAGAGAGAAGAGTCATTGGGCGCTTGGGTGACAATGCGAAAATCCTTATATGAGAATGCTGTTTTACATTTGTTACAATGTTCTCGTATGTTAGAAAATTCTTTGGTTTTTAAAGTACATCCCGTACGGTGACTGACTCCGAGATGAGAGTCGATTCTGACTTTGAGCAATCTCTTGGTGGCCCCCACGTATTTCCCGATCTTACATTTCGGGCAAGTAAAGCAATATACTACCAAAGAGCGCATCAAAGCCGGAAGTTTATCTTTGTGGGAGAACAAAGAACCCAGGGTTTTAGGATTTTTTTCTA
>NC_090726.1:50412005-50414505 GCF_036898095.1 Palaemon carinicauda | reverse complement strand
ACAAACGAAAATTGATCCTAAAATTTAGCTTCCCCTACACATGGGATCCGATGTCCTTTCATGTACATATCCATGTCTGCATGTAATCCCCGGATACGACAGAAATGAACAATGCTTGTTGAAAACTTAAAACCATTCATATCAGCCCACTGAATAATTTTATCAATTGTGAGTTTTAGTTTTCTCTCAACCATTGCCATTTTACCTTCAGCAAATGATATAGAGAGATCATCCACAAATAGTGTAGAGAGGATATCTTGGGGAATGACTGAGGATATCTGTACTGGGATGTTCAAGGATGGACCATAAGTAGTAACAGTTTTTATTGCCAATGATAGGTTTCAACCTTGAATATATATTCCAAGTAATAAAAAATAATACAATCGAACCAGCTATATAAATTTTCAATTTTCCCAAATTTTCCCGATTTGATTATAAAAAAAAATATTTGTCCTTAATACAACCCTTCTAGTTGTGCATGAACAATCCATATTGATATGTATATTTCTAACAATAACTATGTTTATAGCAATGTAAATAAATACCACTGTAAATTATGGTACTGTAGCCACTAAAGCACTCGGCATCAAATTAAATGTACTCATATCATTAAACATTACAGTAACATAAGAATCCAATTACCAATAAGGGCAATTCCAATTGAAATATCATATAACATCCATAATACACTGTATTGCACTCACTTCAATAGCCTCACTATCACAGGCCTTGAACCCCAGTAGGAGATTGCCAAACACAAATTCCCATTACCTGCCGGCCTTATATGTCACCGACTTCATTCTTGTGTCTACATCCACAAGAATAACACCTGCCACCACCAGCCACCACCAATCGACACACCCAGCCACCACCACTTGAAACAATAGGCAGTACCAGAGTGGCTAAAATTTTTTACGGCAGTTCGCCTGCTAACCGTGCGACACCGAGATATGGGTAAGACAAAAGATATTCCAGATGCGCAATAAGTTACAACTCGCACCAACCCACATCAACATTTTTTAAACAAATATATCCTTAAAGTATTATAAAGTTTATAATGTTAATGATACAATATCCAATTAATTGCTAGTGTGAATAAAGTCACACTCAGCACACTACCCTGGGGAACTCCTTCCTGACATTTAATTTCTGATAGAGTTTCCCCCACTCTCACTTGGAAAACTCTCAAAGAAATGACCGAATAAATAGTGGTAGCTCTCCTTTTAATCCAATTCATGGATTCTTTTAAGTATACCATATCTCCATGTAGTATCGTATGCCTTTTCAAGATAAAAAAAAAAGACTGTCACATGGTGCTGTTTGGAAGCCAAGGCTTCACAGATGGAGGACTCAAGTCGTATCAGCACATCAGTCGTTGAGTGCATTTTTTCTGAATCCACATTTGAATGGGTGATAAAAGACCCTTCTTTTCAAGGTACCACATCAGTCTTACATTGACCATCTTCTCCATGATTTTTCATAAACTAGGTGTCAATGCAATTGGCTTATAATTTGCTGCAAAAAAACTTGTTCTTACCAGGTTTTAAAAAGGCTAAAATAATGGCTAGTTCCCAAACACTTGGATAACTATGATCATGCCATATTCTATTAAAAATGCTTAAAATAAATAACTTTGTATTAAAAGGCACATGTATAATCATTGCATACGGAATTCCATCGGGTCTAGGGGCTGTATCGTTACACAGAGCAAGTGCAGAATCAAATTCTCTTTCAGTAAAAGAAGAATTGTATGACTCTTCCTTTCTTGTTGCGAAATTTAAAACTTTCTTTTCTTCAATGCTCCTATACTGGTGACCAGGAACTGCTCCACACTTGCACGATACATTTGAAAAATGGTCAGCCAGGGCATTGGTAACTTCGGTTGCTCCAGTCATATACTGACCTTTTGGCCTTAACACTGGTAGTTGGCTTGGGGTTAATTTACCTGCTATCTTTTTGATTTTCCTCCACACAGATGATGTGGGTGCTCTACTGTTAATGGAGGAAACAAATGACATCCAAGACTGGTGCCTAGCTTCTTTCATGGCACGATGGAACTGTGCTCTACATTTCTTGTATATGACTAAATTCTCATCGGTACGGCACATGCGCAATCGAGTTAAAGACTTTCTTGTGGCTCTGTGCAGGGCAGTTATTTCTGATGACCACCAGGGGACTAGTCGTCGTCTGAATATCCCAGTTGTTTTGGGAATGGAATTAACTCCTGCTGTGTGAAGAGTTCCATTAAGTAAGTCTATGGCATCATCAACACTTTCAAACTGTTCTGCATTTCCTTCAATTGCACTTAGCTCCTGAAATCTATCCCAGTCAGCCTTACCAAGATTTCATTGAGGCAACCTCTGTAAAGGTGGACCATTGTTGGTGTTTATAATGATTGGTGCATGATCACTAGTATGCAATCATCTCAAGTTCTCCAATTAAAATCGAGAAGACAGTTAGAGCTTGCAACTGATAGGTCAATGCAGGACAAGGTACCTGT
>NC_090726.1:50389505-50399505 GCF_036898095.1 Palaemon carinicauda | reverse complement strand
ATGGTAGTAATGAGTTATATTTTTACAGTGACTAACGTAAATTAGGACAACTGATTAAAATCAATGAGAATAATAACCACAAAAAATCACTATTTTCCTCTATTTTGTCAACAATAACAATAATAAATTACAAAAACTAGTGATGAAAATAAAAGCCGTAATGAACCAATAATTCTTATTTTTTTTCTAATCAGAGCCAAGTCTGTGTTCCGTATCAATTGAGAGATAGAGAGAGAGAGAGAGAGAGAGAGAGAGAGAGAGAGAGAGAGAGAGAGAGAGAGTGAGTCGCTAATCTAAAGAATCATTAGACTTAATCAGATCAGAGAAATTGCTCCCCGAGATAATACTCTGGTGGTCCCACCTCTTTCCAACCCAACCCCTTTCCAAGATATCTACCAGACGCCCCCCGCCCCCTTTCTCTGTTTGTATGTGACCTCTAAGACATTTCGCAAAAGTAACCCTTATCTTCTCGAAGCGTCCCACCAAGGGCCGTTTCAGTGGTGCAAAAGCTCATTTTCTGTATCTGCTTCAGAGAGCTAACGTCTGGTTTGAGAGGCGTTGATGACCAACACGTGTAAATGATATTGTTCTCTTTTATTTGCTTTGTTCCTTTCTGTTTAAACAAGACGCCTGTCTTCATTTTCTTTTTCTTCTTTTGTTTGTTTTTGTTGGTCTTTCATGTTTTCAGTTTTCGGATTTATCATTTCATACTATATTATTCATTACCAGCTCTCTTATTTACTCTATTCTTGCAGGATCTTTACTTGATATTACCTATATATCTGATTCCAAATTACTGAGTCCTTTTGTTTCTTTTGAAGTTACCAAGCTGTTTATTTCTTTTTTTTTTTGGGGGGGGGGGGTTTGAGGATTTGCTCATCAATTTCCTTTCTGTTTAAACAAGACACCTGTCTTAATTTTCCTTCTTTTATTTGTTTTTCGTTGTCTTTCACTTTGCGGTACTTAAGTTTTCATTTTTTTTAGATCTACTATTTCTTAAGCCTGCCTGACACTTGCGCGCATTTTTGCCACGCACTGGATTTTATCCACACTGTTCACGACCAGTTCACGACACGTTCACGCATAGTTCACGACACGTTCACGCATAGTTCACGACAAGTTCACGCCATGGCACGAATTGGCACGCCTAGTTCACGACAAGTTCACGACACATTCACTCATCTTTCCGCATCATTCCGCATCGTTCACGCATCGTTCACGCCAGTTCACGAATTAGCCACTCCATATAAAAACGGGGCTTTTCCAACCCGAGGACATTCTTGGATTGGCTTCGGAAGAGACAACAATGCTTTCTGTCAGAGACACCATTGCATTGAGGAGAAGATACCTATACCTGGCAGCTGCTGCAGCATTTGTTGGAGTGCATCAGAAAAGGCTGGCAAAGGAAAAAGAGAAACAAAAGTCAACCCTACCTCGAAGAAAGATACAAAGGAAAGTGTGGGTCAGGGAATGGTTAACCAGAAGGCAGTCGTTTGGACACTATGACAGTCTATTGACTGAACTCAACAAGGAAGATCCAAGAGGCTACAATAATTACCTCAGAATCACACCTGACCTGTTTCAAGAGATGATTGAGAAGTTAACCCCGCACCTCCTGAAGCAGTCCACCTTCATGAGGGAACCGCTTCAAGTTGGACTCAAGCTTTCTGTCACCCTCCGCTTTTTAGCCACTGGAAATTCCTATCAAAGTCTGCAGTACAGCTTCAGGGTTGAAGCAAGTACCATCAGCATGTTAATACCCGAGGTGTGTAAAGCCATCATCGCGGCCTACAAGGACGAAGTGCTGGTTGCCCCAAAACTGAAGAGGCCTGGAAGGAAGTTGCTGCCAGATTCCGCTCCAGATGGAATTACCACAACTGTCTGGGGGCTGTGGACAGAAAGCACATTGCCATAAAGAACCTCGTCCTCATCAAATACCCAGGTGCTTTGTCAAAAGTGGACTACGAAGATCCGAACACACATGCTCTGATCCCTGGTGCATGGAGGAATGAGCAAAACCTGCAGGGGCTGATGACTCTACCCGGCCATCATATCCAGAAGGATGCAAAGGATCTGCGAGACTACCTTTCACATTACTACATATCCCCTGCTGGTGCTGTCCCTTGGCAAGAAAAAATTGTAGTACCTCCATGAGCTGTATAGTTGTTCCATTTTGTTAATAAAAGAAACGTATCTTTTTCGTTTGTATTTTTTGTTGCCCTTTATTTTTGTTTCAATAAGAAAGCATTTGATTTACATATAAATAGCAGACATAAAATATGTACAAGTATTAAGAAAGCATTTTATTTTAACATTAAAAGCAGCAAACATGAAAAGTTTTTAGGCTGTTGATTTTAAGGTAATAGAGAAAAAAGTGTTTTGAAATAAGAAATCATTTTAGTTTTACATTAAAACAGCAAACAGAAAACATTTGTTTTGCTCTTCATTTTAAGGTAATAAAGAAGAATAAGTATGTTGATGAAATAAAACATCATTTTATTTTTACATTCAAACAGCAAACTTAAAAATTTCTTGGGTTTATTTTTCAGTTAATTTTTATATAAAACAAAAGTTTTGGCTCTTGATTGGTAATAGAGGAAAATAAGTGTGTGCATGAAATAAGACATCATTTTATTTTTACATTCAAACAGCAAATATAAACCATTATTAGGTTTAGATTTTTCTTTCCTTTTCATTAATTTTTTCGTTTCCTTTTTGTCTCTTCATTATAAAGTTATAGAAATAGTTTGAAATAAGATATAATTTTTTTTTCACATCAAAACAGCAAATATAAAAATTTATTAGGTTTATTTTTCTTTCCTTTTCATTAATTATTTCGTTTCCTTTTTGTTTCTCTTCATTATAAAGTTCACGCCACTTCCCGCATCGTTCACTCCAGTTCACGCCAGTTCGCGCATCGTTCACGACTATTTTTGGCGTGCTAATGCGTGCCACAAACTTTAAACATTTCAAAGTTCTGGGCACGCATGGCACGCATGACACGCATCGTTCCCGCACTGTTACCGACAATTTCACGACTCTTTCACGCGAGTTCGCGCATCAATGCATGTCAGTGCGTGCCACGAATGCGTGCAAGTGTCAGGTACCCTTTACTTTACTTTGCTTTATCAGCTCTCTAATCTACTCGATTCTTTCAATATCTTTTCTTCATATTATCTATAGATCAGATTCAAAGTCACTGAGAAGTCCTTTGCTTCTATTATTTCTTTTAAAATTGCGAGGTGATGTAAAATGTATAATTTTTTCTTGGATTTGATTATCAATGTTTGTATTTACCAATCAAATTCACCTGTAGAACACTGTTTACTTATATGACTGGTTTCTCATCACGTGAGACATCTTCACTTCTATTCTTCTATGCTCTTCTTTATTCTGTAGTTACCTTCTTAACTTATTCGCAATGAATAATACGCTGTTGTTTTTCTCAATTTTACCGTAAACAGCTTCTATTTCTCTTGTCTGTTTGTCTAATGCTATTTCATAGTCAAAATCTCTTATTCTCGTATCGTAGAGGTAACTGAGATCGGTGTTCGATTCACAGAATAAATAAGAAATTACAAATGATCTCTTTTGCTATAACCCAGTATGTCTCATTTGACCTAAGAGATGATTTTTTTATCTGGTTGTTGCTCAGCCTTTGTAGGTCGTAGTAAGGGTAGGAAATGAAGGCATCGACAAAATCATCTTCGCTACCTCATCTTCATCATCCTACGCCTATTGATGCAAAGGGCCTTGGTTACATTTCGCCAGTCGTCTCTATCTTGGGCGTTTAAATCAATATTTTTCCATTCATCATCTCCTACTTCACGCTTCATAGTCCTCAGCCATGTAGGCCTGGGTCTACCAAATCTAGTGCCTTGTGTAGCCCTGTTGAAAGTTTAGTGAACTAATTTCTCTTGGGGAGTGCGAAGAGCATGCCCAAACCATATCCATCTACCCCTCGCCATGATATCATTCACATATGGCACATAAGTAATCTCATGGTTCCATTTCTAATCCTGTCCTGCCATTGAAATCCCAATATTCTTCTGAGCGGTTTGTTCTCAAATCTACGAAACCTGTTGGATATTGTTTTATTGTCATTCCACGACTCATATCCATACAGTAACACCGGATTTTTATATGTAATCTCAGGCGATTTGATTTCTAAATTTTACGTAACCAATCCATTGTCTGAATTGCTTTCTTCAATCTTTCATTAAACTCCAATTCTGAAGACCCTGTATTAGTGATCATAGTTCCTAAATATTTAAATGATTCCACCTTAATAATCCTTTCTTCTTCCAATAATATTTAATCTTCCATTGCCAATTCCGTTCTAATCATTTGTCTTCAATTTATCTTGAGCCACCCAACCTTATGTGATATTTCGTGCGTTTTGGTAAGCAAGCTTTGCAAGTCCGGTGGCGATTTGCTGATAAGGACAGCGTCATCAGCATACTCTATGTCCGCTAATTTCCTGTTAGCGATTCAGGGTTATTGTCGCCTGATTGGTAACGTCTCTGGCTGGTGACCGCCAACAGGGGCAGCCTATATGTCTATCTGCTTAGTCATCAGTAGCCATTGCCTTACCCTTTCCTTGGGTGGGGGCGGGGGCTTGGGCGGTTATAATATATGGTCAGTCTCCAGGGAATTGTCCTATTCGATAGGGCAAAGTCACTATCCCTTGTCCCTGCCATTCATGAGAGACCTTTAAACCTTTAATCCTTCAGTACACCGGGATGAACACACACACTCTCTCTCTCTCTCTCTCTCTCTCTCTCTCTCTCTCTCTCTCTCTCTCTCTCTCTCTCTCTATGGAGGCTCTCGGTTTGTAAACACGCTTTGTATAAGCTCTCTATATAACGAGTTTTTGTGCAAGTTCTAGCGATACTACACCTTTCACCGTGTTATATAAGTCACAGTAAGACTCAGTGACCATTTTAGTAACAACAGTGTGTATATAGGATTTTTATACTAGTCTGTAGATAAGATATAAAAACTCATACCCCGTCGCATACCCACTCGGTCGGCGGCGCCTCAGTTCGCGCATGTGCAGTGTATGTGTGATGTGAAAGGGCTGCGGCTTCACTAATAATGGATTACTCTGGACCAGCCTCTGTTTCTGAGGTTGAAAATGATCTGCACCTGACTGATGATGAGGTTGTAGATATGACTCATTGGCCACCACTCGCACATTCTCTTCCTCCTAAGCCCTCCAGTACTGTTGCGAATACCCCCATGAAGCGCCCAGTGGATTATGGGTCAGATACTAGCATTGCTCCACAGTCTCCTGCTGCTAAAACATCCAAATGTCGAGAGTCTTTCACTAGACAAAAGTGTGATGTCCCTCTGCCTCACCCCTTACACGACGTGCTTCCTCTGCTACCCCAGCTTTTGCTTCCCGTGATGAATATGTTAGGCTGGTCTTCAAAGAAAATTAGAGCACTGACACTAAACTACGATGGCTGACTGAAGTAAACAAAACCTTCAGTCTTGATAAGGAGCTGGCAGAGGTGAAGATGTCTGCTGTCACATCTAAATTTGTATATATTGCAAGTAGTCGTGAGGACATCATTGGCAGGGTGAAGGGTGGTGAATTTCTGTCCATAAGCCTGGATATTCAAGATTCAATAGACAGACCCCGTAAGTATTTAACATATCTCATTACTCGTTACCCTATTGAAGCAGACCCTAACCTTGCTAAGGAACTGCCTGGTGTATACAGTGCACGAAGATTTCTTCAAAATGGGAACCCTATTAATCGCATTGTCATCACATAGAGTCTACTAGAACCACCACCATCTGTTTATGAGTTTTCCTTCCTCCCTTGCCTCCTTTCTTGTGAATTACGCAGGATGAAGGATGATCAGCCAAACTGTTTCAACTGCTGGGGTACTGGCCATATCTCACGATATTGCTCTGCCTCACCTAAGTGTGCCTGGTGTGCTGCAGCCCATTCCACACGCACCAGTCCATACCGTAATCCTGTTACTGATGCTTCCCCCTCATTGTCAGAATCATCATCAACTCCAGAGACTGTGCATTGGAAATGCCCTCGTTGTGGTGAAGCAGGAGTTAATGTTTAGCATGGATGTTCCAGACGGTCGCGTGCTGCCACACAGTCACTTCCACTGACACCACCACAACCAGTGTTAACCTTCTCGTTATGCCCTCCTGAATCAGGTGAAATTTCAAAACTTTGTAAGGCTGTTGCTGCCTTGGAATCGCACTGTACAGCACTAACGACACGCTTTGATGCTATTGATACACGCTTTGATAGCTTGATCGTTCAGCAGGCTACCACAGCAAGTAACCTCGACACACTAGTTAAGGCACAACAAGTTCTCATAACCACTGTTGCCTTTCTTACTGAGAAGCTAGATACTGTTGCCTCTTGTCTTGAAAAGGTCAGTGGCATCCTGCCAGCTCAGCTTCCTACACTTGGTGCACCATCTAACAGTGCTGCTTCTCCGGTACATGCTCGACCTGTCTCTCGCAGCGTTAAGGGTAAACTTCTCTAGACTCATGCAACTACATGTCCTTTCATGGAATGCCCTCGGAATTAGACAATACTCCAGACTCACTGCACTCAGGAAATATGTTCATTGCCATCCCCCACAAGTAATATCTATTCAATAAGCCTTCCCTGGCGGTGCTTAGCCAGGTGATGAAGCTCCAACACTCTCCGGTTTTGTTTCATATGTACATCATGTCAGGAATGGTCTTATTACTTGCATCCACTCTACTCTCCCTCATCAACTCCTTCGCTCATCAGCAGATATTAACATGACCTTCCAGCTTTTTCAGGTTAAGATAGGTGATGGTCATATTCGATTATGCAATGTTTACTCTGCCCCTGGCTTAATTAACCTCTCAGCACTTCCTACACTACAAACCTTGCCATGATCTACATGGGTGATTTCAATGCCAGACACCCAGATCTAGGTGATGTTTCTTCGATTCCCAACCGCAGTGGTGTTCCTCTGCTCAACTACATCCATCGTTACCATTTAACCTGTTGGGATACAGGTGGTGTCACACACATTCGGGGGAGGACTCTTGATCATATCCTTACATCTGGGCTCGTGGCATCACATGTATCCTGTCATTCTGTTCCCTCGCTCTTTTCTCACCATGTTGCCTTATGTCTACAGTACGCAATACAGACTCATCCAAGTGACCCGTATCATCATACCCGCATCACCATTCCACCCAAGTACTGCCCAACATACGTTTCATACATCTCCTCTGTCCTACCTACCTTTGATAAACACTCTCCAGAACACCTGTATAATTCTTTGGTAAAAGCTACCCATGACTTCTATCAACTATATATTGCCAGAACTCACATTAAAAGTCATCTTGTTGCCCATGCTTGGACCTTGGATCAACGCATTAAGCAAGCAGAGAGAGCTGCAACCGATGCTGGCCTTGCCTTTCAGACACAACCGACACCTAATCATCCACTTCAATATCAGCTGTGAGGGATGATTTAGTTGCTCTCCAGAAGTGTGTCTACACTGAGTCATGGTATAAATACACTGACCTAATTAACCACCAGACTAGCGTTGGGACCATGTGGCATTTCATCAAAAGGACTGTCAAGAAAAAAATCACAAGTGCACTTCATCACAGTCCACAAGCATATGCCCAGGATCTCATCACTACTTGGTCAACCCAGCCACGGACCAGTAATCTCCTTGTACAAATCCAAGAAGCACTTTCTTCCTAGAGCAATTTACGCAACATTTGTCTGATCGCTGCATTGTTGGAATCAGACGAGGAGGACAAAGAGCTAATCACCGAGGATGAGCTGCAACGTGCTGTTATGGGAAATAAAAATTATGCTCCTGGGGATGATGGCCTTACTTATCAACTGCTATGTCTCCTCCAGAAGGTTCCTGGAAATCCTCTTCTACAATTGTATAATCTTTGCTACCAACATGGATATGTACCTGCAGCCTGGATCTTTAGCACAATTATTCCTATCCCAAAGCCTGGAACTGATAAATACCGGCCTATCTCCCTCACCTCATGTTTTAGTAAAGTGTTTGAGCATATATTAATAACCAGGCTAATGTACCAGTTACAAAATAACTTTCTCCCCGTTTGTATGGCTTTCTTCCACAGAGAAGTACTCATCACTGTTTAGCTGAACTCTACTCCAGATTGTCCTCCAACAGTGTAGTTGCCTTCCTTGACCACAAAAGTGCTTTAGATATAGCCAACAGGGATATAATTCTTGATCAGCTTGTCGAATTTGGTGTCAGAGGAAACCTTCTGAAGTGGGTAAACGGTTATCTCAGTAACAGAAAATCCCGTGTTTTCTTTAAGGGTGCTTGTAGCTCCTATGAAAATTTTGAGCTTGGCACACCTCAGGGCAGTGTATTGAGCCCATTTCTTTTTAATATAATTATGCACCGTGTACTGTCTCTCCTCCCTGCTATCCCTGGAACCACTATAATCTATGCTGATGATGTCTGCATCCACTCCACTACCCCTCGAGACCTTCAGCGTGTCCTTCAAAACTTCTGCAGGTCCTGTACCTCCTGTGGCCTCATACTCTCCCCAGAAAAAAAGCAGAATCTCTCTGCGCGGAATCTCTGAGACCTGTCAGTGTTCATTATGGGTGGGAATATTATACCTCACTGCACACAGTATACATATCTAGGTGCACCAGTCAGGATCACCCCTGCTATACCTGCACGACAACGAATCCACCCCATGGTGAAAAACCTTCTTGATCGACTGGAGCCTCGTTTCACTCCCATCAAGTGGCTTGCCACCAGGGCCACAGGTATATTTATCCCCGTGGCTAAAACCCTCTATATCCTCTTCCTAAGGTCAGTTGTTGACTATTTAACTCCTTCTTTAATTCAATTACCCAGACAGGCATTACAACCTCTAGAACTGTTCCAAAATAGAGTAATGAGGTTTTTCCTAGGATGCCCTCCTTCTACTCGGATAGTCAACATGCAGACCGAACTCATGTTACCTTCATTAATAAAGAGAATTTATGCCAATGTAACTTTGTTTTCTGTTAAATGTCTACACTCTCCACAATTTACTCCAAACTTCTCTGCTGTCCTCAGAGCATCACTTGACGAAAATGCACCAAGACCTCAACTCTGGCCAGGGGGCCATAACCTAGTTAGGGCAGTATGTGAAAATCTTCGACACCTTGATATCAGTGTACCTGAGCAAGCACTCATCCAAGATTTGCCACCATGGTGGGTTCCTATTCCTGCTCTCACTTTCACACCAACCTCTAAAGATGCCCATACCAGTCTACAGAAGCAGCTGGTTTTGGAAAAAAATATCCAAAGTGTCAATTCCACTTCCTGCCGGACACCACATCTACGTTAACGGCTCAGTACAGGCAGATGGAAGTGCAGCATGTGCTATGTTCTCCCCCACTTTAGAATCTCCCGAGGGTGGGTGGCATGGTCGCAGGTTGCCAAACGCATCCAGTTCCACTTATTGCGAACTTCAAGGTATATGGGATGCAGTAACTCTACTTGTTAGAAGAAATGTGAATGGATTGGTGATCTGTGACTCCAAATCTGCACTCCAGGCACTGACATCTTCTAGGCCCAGCTGCGGCCGTGTTGTGCGAGACATATTGTGTCCACTCGCTGCTGCTTACAATGCCTCGCTTGTCTTGTCCTTCATGTGGATGCCCTCCCATATTGGGCTTGCTGGGAATGACATGGTGGACAGTCTCGCTAAAGCTGCCTGCACGTTGGACCTTGATGACAGAAATGTTGACCCCTCACTTCACTGCCTTAAACATAGAATATATTCAGCAGCTTTTGCCTGTACAGTACAGCGTAGGGATGTAGAGATGGGCACTAGTGTTTCCATACAACATCATGATAACACTCTGCAGAGCCGTCATAAGTACCGACGACGTGGACTCATGGTGCGTAGGCATAATGTCGTAAGTGCCAGGATAAGGTTGGGATATCGTCCTGTGTGGCAGGTTGGACAGACACTA
>NC_090726.1:50362005-50367005 GCF_036898095.1 Palaemon carinicauda | reverse complement strand
CCAGTTAAGGTGTTATAATTCCATCACAGGTGAATGGCGGCCAATGTATTTCTTGACAGGGCATCAGCAACAGGATTCATTTCCCCAGGTGTACAATTGTATCAGCCCTGACGGAGAGCTGTCGGTGTTGACGGGTGGACCAAGCATCAGACTGTCAAGTAAAGGCGTGTACCAGAGGCATGTGGTCCTTGCGAATAATGAGGGGCATATCTTCAATGCACTGCCAGGAATTCGCGGTCAAAGGTAGAGTTGCAGACTGCCTTGGACAGTTTCCTACTGAAGAAGGCAGTGGGTGGGGCAAGCTTTTGACAACCTGCTTGAGTACTGCACCAATAGTGACATTGCTGGTATCGATGGAGAGAAGGAGGGGGGCATGTGGCACGCAAAAAGGGAAAGCAGCACTAATTAATAGGGTATACTTCACGTTGCATAAGGCAGCTTCTTGAAGAGAACCCCACTTCAGATCCTTTGTCTTGCCCTTGAGGGAGGCGAGAGTGGTGGTGATGGCTGGTAGGAACGGGTGATAATAGATGATCATGCCCAAGTATTCTTGCAGTGCTTTGACAGTCAAGGGCATGGATAAGTTCTGAACAGCTGCTATCTTCTCAGGAAGGGGGTGGACTTCTTCAGGAATGATGCAGTGCCCTAAGAACGATACTTCGTTGGCACCTGAAGTACATCTTGTCATACTGGAATACAAGGCCATTCTCTTGTAGGCGATCGAGCACAATGCGTAGGGTGACAGAGGTGTTTCCATTTGGCGAAAGAGAACAAGTATGTCGTCCACGTAACATATGCAGAAGGGGAGGTCCCCTAAGAGGCCATCCATGAGGAGTTGAAAAGTGGCCACATCATCACGAACGTCAAAAAAGAAGTAATTGAAGGGGTATGTACCGAAGGAAGTGGTGATGGTGGTTGTGGGTATATCTTCTGGGTTCATGGACAACTGATAATTCTCTTTCAGTAGGTCGAGTGTGGAGAAAACCTTCGCTTTTTGCAAGTAGTATGTAACATCCGCAATGTTAGGGAGTAGTGATCCGGTTCTGTCTGTATGTTCAGATGCCTGTAATCCCACATGGACACAAAGAGCCATCTTTCTTCCGATGATGTGTAAAGGTGACAACCATGGGCAATAGGCCTTTTGGCAAAGGCCCCTTTCTGAGAACATTTGTTTTAGCGTCTGTCAAACGATCTAGTACCAGACTTCTGAATCTGTCAAACACTGGGGCCCCATCATATTGATATGGTGATAAATACCATGTTAGGCTGGGGAACCGTGAGCATTTGATGAACTAATAGACGGAAGACTTCTGAGTACAACGTGAGGAGGTGGGCGCAGCATCTATGGGTGCGCTGATGTGGAGAGCAAGGCTGAAGGGGCGAGTTGAAAGATGTCAACAAGTAAGAGTCTGCATTGACTAACCATCAGTGAGCAACATCAACCACGAGGTATGAATAGGAGAGGGAATCTGGACCGTGGATTGGCAATGTGGACACCAGCAACGAGGAACTTCCAATATTTGGCACTCCAAACGATACTGCAAGGGTATCTTACCCGTGGGTGGGGATCGCAGATCCGCTGGCAGTTATCAGGCGGACATGGCAGGCCTAGACAGACTATGTCGTGTCCTGGAGAGTGGCCACAGTAGAAGAGAACTGAAAGCACCATGGTCTACCAAAATTCGCATGCCCATACCTGCATCTTGTAACAAAAGATTAGCGATGGGGAATGCTACTGCCAAATGTGATGGCCCTACTTATACGTTTGTTGTCACTGACAACCATTAGCACATTTCTTTTGCAGCAGCCATGAATTTGGAGTGGTAGAGCTTAACTGTGGCCGATAGGCGTCATTAAATGGCTGGAGAGGTCGTTGGTTGGGTCGTGAGGGAAGAATGGCAAATTGTGGGACAAAGCCGTCACTCAGACATAACAGGGTGGGTGTCTGCGACCTACCGTCCTATCGCATCCACACCAGCCTCGGTTGATGTTGAATAACTGACCTCTTCATCATGAGTGGAGGCATTAATGGAGGTCTTAAAAGTGGAGAAGTGGCTGTCCATAAGGGCATCGACATTGGTATCAGGTCCTTCATGGGCAAAATATCGACATTGGCGATGGCAGTACGAACAGGTTCGGGTAGGCCTCGTACCCTAAGGGAACGAAGTAGGTTCACCTCCCTAGTAGAGTCATTTGTGGCAGGTTGCAGGCGAGCAAATACTGGTCATTTCCAAGAGGGCAAGTATGAAAAAAGCTAGCTTAAACAGGTTCTTCTATTATTGCAGGGGGAGAACGATATATAGAAAAAATAAAAAAAAAGGAATTTCTGTTACAGTGTACGAGAGTGTGTGAAACTCCAAAGTGTTTTAAAATAGAAGATTTTCACGCGTAGTTACCTATTCCCTTCGGTCTTTGAATTTTAGCAAAGGATAAAATCAAAGATAAATCATAACATGTACAGCAAGTTTGTGGAATTGATTGAAAACTGGAAAGAAAGTCATCGTAATCATAATCATTATTATTATTATTATTATTATTATTATTATTATTATTATTATTAATATTATTATTATTATTATTATTATTACCTCAAATGTGGATCAAAATTATGACATTGGAATGGCGATGTTGCTATCAAATGAACAACAGCATTCCTAAAATAGAGCGAATATATCTTAATAATCGAATAGTTACCTACATTTCCAAAGCATTCTGAAAATTAGATAGGGTTAAATACTAACTATTATAATCACCGAAAACAATCATTACTTCCATACAAAAGTTATATTCATGTTTGCAAAACTTCCAAAAAATGAATGATATGATATAACCCCTCATTAAATGTTTTGATAGCAATTCGCAAAACAGTTTTCGGTGTTGACCAATCTGCACCCTTTTGAAACTTTACTCAACTCCATTTACCATATTTAAAAAAGACAAATTCAATTACGTTTTGGCTAAACACGAAGTTTATAACAAACCTCATAAAATCTAGAGCTTTTTGTTATGAAATGTGAAGAGAATAGACAGTTTAGTTTTTCATGGGGATTGGATGATTAATGCTCATTAACCAGGTAATTAATTTATAACGTCATGTAAGAACTTTGTATCTTATTCGATTGCACGTGTGATTAATAATACACACACACACACACACACACACACACACATATATATATATATATATATATATATATATATATATATATATATATATATATGTATATGTGTGTGTATATATAAATATGTATATATATGTATATATATAAATATGTATATATATGTATATATGTATATATATATGTATATATATATATATATATATATATATATAATATATATATATATATATATATATATATATATATATATATATGTATATATATACATTATGTATATATATATATATATATATATATATATATATATATATATATATATATATATAAAACATTTCTATCTATCTATCTATCTATCTATCTATATATATATATATATATATATATATATATATATATATATATGTATGTATATATGCATATATATACATATCTATATATATATGTATATATATGTATATATTTATGTATATATTCCAAAAATTTTCAGGAATCTTTTGATTAAATTTTCTGAAATAAGACCATCATCGCCATCTGGTGTAGATGCGAAAGATGCATAAACTGAGAGCAAGTTCAGAAAAGCTATTCTTCACCAACGTCTTTGTTTGTTGCATCACCTGTCACTCTCCGCGTCTCGCATCAAGTAAGCTTTTCCGAATAATTACAGGAGCCCAGAAACACTCCACATCACAGAATATGTTCCCTTTAAGGTTTCTGCGTACTCAGAAAAAATAAGGAGGAAAATTCAGAATTTTTCGCTAGATCCAGAACAACAAAAACTCTTTGCTAGAGCTTGTGCATATACATAAATTTATGCATAAAAAACACATACATATCCAGATACGCACACGAGCGCGCTCAAACATGTATTAGTCAGGGACACCACAGCCCTACAAGGTTTGTTTTCTGTGAGTGATTAGACAAAAGTGTCCTACCATCACCAGACCAGCGTGGTAATGATAACTAGCCAGGTTCCAGCCATGAATATAAAAATGCCTTGAGGTCTTTATCCTGCAGTGGACTAGAAACGACTGTATTTGTTGTTGTTGTCGTTATACTATATATACAGTATACACAATGGACACAGACAAACCTATTGCATTGTTGTTGCTTAAGTTTACCTTAAAATATCAGAGAGAGAGAGAGAGAGAGAGAGAGAGAGAGAGAGAGAGAGAGAGATAGAGAGAGAGAGAGAGAGATCCAATCTCCATTTCCCCAAATAGATAGATATTACACACACACTGTGCCCAAGCGATTGTCAACACATTCACCAGATGAATTCTGGAGACAGATTTGTGCAAATAGAGAACTTTGAACTTTATCTTCCTCGGCGATGTTTGTCTTGTCAGGGATTTCTCTTGGGAGTTTCTTTGCCTGCGGCTGCCTAAAAGAGACCAGTCTCTTTAATGAGAAACGAAGATGCAGATGACAAGCAGTCTGGAGGTTTGAATCTACGAGTAAGATTAATCTTTTTTTTTTTTTTTTTTTTTTGTTGTATCGAATAAAAATGGCGAGGTTATCTTAGGAAATGGGAAGAACAATATGTTATCTGACGTAGCTTAGCGGTATCGTTTTTGACTTGCAATCTGTGGGTTCCCAGTACGAACTCCTCTCAAGTACAAATAGAAATGATCTCTAGAGTACTATCGACCTTGCAAATAGGCTTCAATAGTGAAATCGAACTTAAAAGTCATTGTGTGGTAAAGATAAAAGTTTTGAGAAGCCCATAGGTATACATACTGACTAATTATTAGGCATTGATAGTTCTTTGATCCTTCTTGAGTGGAGACGGCGCTCGTGGTCTATCACGTGTATTCGATCTCTAGAACATGATAGACAACATAACGGGTTGCCGTTATTGAACGACCTTTAAACTCTTTG
>NC_090726.1:50344483-50356983 GCF_036898095.1 Palaemon carinicauda | reverse complement strand
TTCCTGAATTCGACAGAAATGTGTAAGGGGACTTGTCATAAACTTATATCTCACTTGATGGCTCAGTTGGTAGAGTCATCGCAAGCATGGTTTCCGGCCGAAGAGAGTGGGGGTTCGAATCTCTACTTGGCCAGAAGCTGTTACCATAAAATGAATTCCAAGTGGATATATATTCCACACGATAGAATTCAGTATTAAATGCCTATTCGTGGGTGATATTTACACTGACTGAAATCACAAATGTTAGTGATATATATATATATATATATATATATACATACACATATACATATACATATACATATATATATATGTATATATATATATATATATATACACATATACACATATACATATACATATATATATATATATATATATATATGAAGCTATATTTTAACATTTTAAATAATCACCTAGTTAACATTTTCAAAACAACATATAAATATCATAAATGGAAGTTTTATATCTCTAAAACAACCAACAAATTTCTCTTCGTCCCCTGAGTATCATATATGTAAATCACGGTGGGGAGGCCGTCGTTAACATTGCAAAAAGAAAAAGTATATTTTTATTTGTTTATATTTTTTAAAACAAAAAGAGAAAAATTAAAGGGCTTTTGACATCATAATTTAGTAATTCATTTACAAATGATGTAATGTTTTTGGAATTGTGTAGAATTTTAGAATAAAGATAAGATTTTTGTTTCACGACACGCCATCTATTAAGAGGATAAAAACCCTTACCAACATAATGCTGGGATGGCGTTGTAAGACTTACACCCTTAAGGCGGCCTGTCATAGTTGACTAGCTACTATGGGTTATCAAAAGTAAAAACTGGAAAGCAAGCTTATAATAGTAATTATAAATCAAGAATGGCAATTTCTAATGTTGTAAAGATAATAAAAAAATATCGAATTATTATTCACTTTGCAGTCTCAAAATACTATGAGTGCTACAAAAATATCTGAATGATAATATGTCGTTAATAACAAATGATAATAACGAATTATAATATGTACAACAACAATAATAATAATAATGTAGAGCCTTCTATGGAAAAAACAATGCGTATTCAAATATTTTTTTATCACAATGTTCAGGTTTACTATCAAAGAATACTAACAAAAAAAAAAAATGGGAGACCAACACAAGATACTTGAAATTTTTCTAGGTACTGCTTGTTGTGAAATTATATAGATACTGTCATTATTTTCGAAACAACAACAACAACAACAACGATGATGATGATGATGATGATGATGATGATGATAATAATAATAATTTATTCTCTTAATGTCTATCAAACCAGTTACTAAAGTAATCATTAGCGATGCACTTTTTTTTTTTTTTTTTTTTGTAAATAACCAATAATCACCACTAACTAATAAATAGAGCGAACAGACTCTTTCACTTTAAGATTATATAAATATAATCTTTTCAAGAGTATCACAATAAAAAATTAATATAATGACATCCTATTCATGAATCATAATTCTCTCGAACAGGAATATAATCCAACAGATCCTACTAACAGAGAATCGATCCAATTATTCAGGTAGGGCTATATTATCATCCAGCGAATCACACGAAGTTAGACAGCTTTTGACATTGCCTGCAATTCGCTGCCTCATTTCGAATTATGCAAATTCGTATCTCCATCATCGGGACACGCTGAGAGTGATTAATGCGAAGGTCAGTTCGTTTATGCGTTGAAACTGGCACGCGAATATGGCGAGATATTAATCTATTAGTCCAATAGGTAGATCTCTCCTATGGTCGTAAACAAACTTGTTTAGGAATCGAAGTTAATGATGAGAAAAACTGTGGAAAGGAATACTGGAAGAAATACAGAATGATCGAGATGGACGATAAGTCTTATTTTGCTCTTAACTTCACTGTGTAATTGTACTTTCAAGTATTTCCTTAAAAAATCTAAGGGATTTGTTCCCTTGTGACATATGCCACATGTTCACCAAGTTTCGTGGAAATTGGTTCGATAGTTTGCGTTGTGGTGATTACAAACAAAAAACAAGTAGTCTGATTTCGCTCTTGACTTCACTGCCAGTTTTTAGTTCAATGGATTTGTCCTCCAAGTTTTGTTGAAATCGGTTATGTAGTTTTTCCATACGTTGTTGACAATAAAAAATAGACTAATAAAAATATTCACCACTTACTTGACATTGTGATTATTTTCAAAGAAAATGGTGCTACTTGTACTTTGCTGTACCGCATCCATAAGGTTACAGATTCATCCTTGGGCCATAACCAACACGACTACAAAGTCTGGTCAAAACCGGTTACAGAAGTTTTGAGTAAAGTTGTTCACAAACAAACAAATAAACGACGACAGGAGTAAACATATACCCTATGCAAAATCTTCTAAGGCCATTAATTAAGAAGTCCTAAGCATGGCTGTGGCAACAACAACTTATATTTTGCCCCTAAATTTCGGCGGGATTAATATGAACTGCAGCCAAAATTATATATGTCGGCGAAATAAAAAATTAAGCCGAATAAAATGGCAATTAATATTTAAAAAAAAATAGAAGATGCTTCGAATAATTTCTCAACTGGCACTTACATACATCAATATTTTTCTAAAGTTAGTATTGCTAAAGTCTCTTTCTATTTGTACTTAGTAGAATAGACATAAAATGATCTGCATACGGATATATGAATATATTCACTTTGATATTAACTGGCCTACTTCGAAATTAGCAAACACTGATTATACCCTCATCAAGATTCTCATGAATTCTGATAAGGGAATGATGGCTTATTAAATCAGTATGAATATTAACATGCCATATTCATAGGGCCGAAAGAAAGATGATTGTAATATTAGGGATGTGATCAGATCTGACAAGATAAATCACAAATCGATGTGATTCCTATTTAAGGTTTCTAATAGCCTTTCTAATTAGCAAGTTAACCCTGAAAAAAATTCAAACCTTTGATACAGTTCCCTTATTTTTTATTTTCAAGGGAGAAGTTTTGATTGAGTTCAATATATTAAAACTAATATGATAAATAGGATAAAAAAATGGTTGCTTTTCGTGAAATCATTTTGTTTTCTCTCTCTTTTTCTAAAAAAAAAAAAAAAAAAAAAACTAAAACAAACCTACATCATATGTTCAATTGAGAACCGCATGAATTTTTGCAATACAGTGTGTCATGAAATGCTAAATTCAGTAAAAAAAATATCTCGAGCATCGGAACACGATGTTGCTCGTTCGTAGAAGAATCAACGTTGTTTAATTTAAAGTAATACCACATATATTTCGATTAATCTTACATTTTAATCCCATAGAATAAAAATTGCATTGCAGCATATTTTTGAGTCATTTAGGAGACAAATGATATTTTTCAAGCATCTTTCTAATCTTACTACTTATAATCTCTATTAAAACTTGCCCCATTTCTCATAAAAAAAGATTGATCTCATGAATTGGTTAGCGTAAAACGACCCTTACATTTCCTGTGGAGTTTCTTTTGTTCCTTAAGAAAGAGAAACGCATCTTGTAGCCCACACAACGATAAAGAAAATACTTATTAATTACTGGATAGTTTCATTTCACTTAACCTTAAAGGAGACTGCTCTTGTGTGTGAATTCTTAGCAAAAATCCCCCCAGACTGCTTGTCATCTGCATCTTCCTTTCTCATTAAAGAGACTGGTCTCTTTCAGGCAGCCACAGGCAAAGAAACTCCCAAGAGATATCCCTGACAAGACAAACATCGCCAAGGTCAGATAAAAGTTTAAAGTTCTCTATTTTGCACAAATCTGTCTCCAGAATTCATCTGGTGAATGTGTTGACATTCGCTTGGGCACAGTGTGTGTAATATCCACCTATTCGAGAAATGGAAATTTGAATCTCTCTCTCTCTCTCTCTCTCTCTCTCTCTCTCTCTCTCTCAGCTTGTAAAATTCGTGTTTTACGAGTTAAAACTAATCAAAAGTCTGTTTGTCTGTGCATATGTTGCAAGAGAGGAGAGTACTTGCATATTGTTTTTATCAGTTTTGCTGCAAAGAATCATGATCTAGGTATAACTGGGCAAAGAATATAGTTCACGTACTTCTTCACTGCCCTATGTAATCGTTTTGGGACCTCTTTCAAAGGATTTCTATTTTCAGAGTATACGTTGCGCAAGGCATGATGAGATGTCCTCAGGAATGTTGGTCAAAATATATATATATATATATAATATATATATATATTTATATTTATATATATGTACATATATACATACACACACACACACACACATATATATATATATATATATATATGTTACAGTGAATCTGTATAATCAGGGAATATATATATTCTCTGTTATTTTCAGGGAATGTGCATAATGTCTGATTCACTCAGAGGATATGTATATTCCATGAAATTTTTAGTGAATATACATATTCCCTGATTATTCGGCCTTATTATTATACAGATTCCCTGAATCGTGTTTGGTATGAAAGAACAATTAAATAAATAGCTGAAACGATAAACAAGGGCCTTGTTTTCACAATGTAAACTTGAATGTAGTGAGTGTAATGCTTCTCTCTCTCTCTCTCTCTCTCTCTCTCTGCAGCTGTCGAACCACCTGCTGTTTGAACAAGTTACTGCCGAACCATTCTGCTGTCGAACCAGTTACTGTTGAACCACCTGCTGTCGAACCAACATCACCACTCCCCGTTCGTCAAAAAGAATATTACCTCTCAGCGAAAATGTGGTGTGCGAAGCACAGCTTTCACAAGCTGAACGTAATGGTTAAACAAAGTCGTCGTATTATGGACCTTGGAAACGTCGGGAACAATGTAACGATTCCGATACCAAATGGTGGATAGGGGTCGTGGGGATCCAGGGAATATCATGGGAATAATTATGGATATTGAACGAAAATGACAATTACACGACTGCAGTGAAGAGTGGTATACTGAGTGGGAAATATACCAGGAATCAGTTTGATTTATTGTACGTATGAACTGTATTCAAAAGATCAAGTGACAACCGATAGGATTGTTTCCCTTCGAACTGCTGTTGCAGCAAGAGTCGAAGTCAGGTGGTCAAGGTTTCGCCAAATGCAACTGTGCTGGTTCAAAACGTTGTCAAACAAATCGATGTAAATGTTTTAAGCTGAAAGTTAAATGCAACTCACGATGTCATGCAAGTTTGCATTGTGAAAACAAGGCTTCATTCTAAATATTAGAACGATCCTTATTATTTTTTTACTAGTTTTATTTTAAATGAGTATTTTTGTGACAGACAAGTTTTATTTTCTGTTCATAATAAATTTTGTTACATCCAAGTGTTTTATGTGATAAATAAAATATTACAGAAGTGTATTACTGTTTTTAGTGATTTATTCCATTATTCTACCATACCATACAAGTTTACATTGTGAAAACAAGGCTTTGTTTATCGTTTCAGCTATTTATTTCATTGTTCTTTCATGCCAAACACGATTCAGGGAATCTGTATAATAATAAGGCCGAATAATCAGGGAATATGTATATTCACTAAAAATTTCATGGAATATACATATCCTCTGAGTGAATCAGACATTATGCACATTCCCTGAAAATATCAGAGAATATATATATTCCCTGATTATACAGATTCACTGTAACATATATATATATATGTATATATATATATATATATATATACATACATATATATATATATATATATACACATACATATATTACATATATACATATATATATATATATATATATATAAAGTCAGATAGAGAAATGCGAGTAAGCAAGGATAAATTCAAAGCAAAGAAATTACTTTCAAGATATATTTTCTAAAACTTGTCATTGATATAGCACAAACAACAATAAGGATTTTAAATTTTCTAATTATGGTAAGAAATAGTCCTTGAATCTGGGCGTCTAAATCTACAATAAACAAGAACAAACCCATATCCACTCCGTCGAATCTCGAGAGGAAGCAAGGGACAGTGACATTGCCCTGGTTAGCAGGACAATGCCCTAGAGACTGGCTATATATACATACTTCATGATCAGCGTCTAATGTCCTTCACCACCCAGGATAGGACCAGGTAGATCTATTGGTTCCTCAAAAACCCCAACCTTAGCTCACAAGGATGGTCAGGTTGCAGACACAAGAAACTATCAATCTTGAGCGGGACTTTACCTCTAGACCGGTAAATCGCCATGCATGGACATTTCCAATAGGCACAGTCAAGCAGGTCATATGGTGGGGAGAAATATAGAAAATGTGAGCGAGCCCAGATCAATCGAAAATCCTGGCTCATGAAAGCGGAGTCAAGAGAGTTTTGAAGCTTGGAATTATATCACAGGTTGTGGTGGCCTATTGGAAACGTTCCTGCCTGGTGATATGCCGGACTATGGTTCAAGTCCCGCTCATCCATCCTTGTAACCTAAAAACGGGGATGGGGGGGGGAGTGTACGAAAGCCTATATATCTACCTATACAGTATTGTCATCAGCAAAGTTTGCCTAGCCCTCCCTGGTCCTAGCTTGAGTGGAGAGGGGCTTGGGCACTGATATTATATATATATATATATATATATACATATATATATAATATATATATATATATACATGTATATATATATAATATATATATATATATATATACATGTATATATATATAATATATATATATATATATATTATATATATACATATATATATAATATATATATATATATATTATATATATACATATATATATATATATATATATAAATGTATATATATATATATATATATATAAATGTATATATATATATATATATATATAAATGTATATATATATATATATATATATAAATGTATATATATATATATATATATATAAATGTATATATATATATATATATATATATGGTAGATCTTTAGGACATTGTCCTGCCAACCAGGACAATATCACTGATGCTAGCCTCTGCCACTCCTGAGTGGTCTTTAAATTGGAAGTTGATGTGCAAATTGGTTCTCAGACGGATGTTCCGGGGGGTTTAAATAAGAGGGACTCCTTGTGTCAAGACTTCTCGAAACGAGATTCGTAATCCGCCATGAAATTGATTAAACAGTTTATAATAAACAACCGGAAATTCCAATTATTTCTGTTTGTCATGAGAATTCAACTCCACTTTTCTTTTATCCATTAAACATTGCCAAACATGATGCATTCGGTATCTGTCCTTTAGAACCAAATACAATGGAAATTAAATTCTCATTTCAATCACGCTTCGTTGTTCAAAGTAAAAAAAAGCTGTATAGCTAGTTATTTATTCAGGTAATTTACAATAAAATGCTCACGTTAGTATTTTTCACGCTGAATTTTATTTTAAGCGAAATTATTGTAATTAGCGATTGCAAATTGCAAAAGCATCAATGGCAACAATATCTGTATTGCTGGCAATAACCCTGGAAATAAACACCCTTGCTGTCGATAAACGTGAAAATAAACGCCCTTGCTATCGATAAACTTGAAAATAAATGCCCCTGCTGTCAATGAACTTTAAAATTAAACGCCACTTCTGTCGATAAAATGGAAAGGTGAATGCCTTTTCTGTCGACAAAGTTACAAATAAACGACCTTGCTGTCGATAAACTTAAAAATAAACACACTTGCTGTCGATGAACTTACAAATGAATGCCCTTGCTGATAATGAACTTATTCTCAACTTAAAAGTAAATGCCCCAGCTGCTGATAAGCTTAAAAATAAACGCCCTTGTTCTCGATAACAATATAAATAAATGCCCTTGTCGTCGATAAACTTAAAAACCTCCCTTGTAATTGATAAACTTTAAAACAACCTCCCTTGTGGTTGATAAATTTACAAATAAACGCCCTTGCTGTCGATAAACATACAAACACACGCTCCTGGTGTCGATAAACTAGAAAAATAAACGCCCTTTCTGTCGATGAATGGATTTTTTAAACTTATTTAATCCAGTAATCACTGGATTAACACATATTTTTGTCAAAAAAGTGCTGTGGTGAATACAGTATGAAGAAAATGTAGGATCCTTATTTTTTAAACCCAAGGCTTGCGCCTGCAAACTTCAAGAAGCTGAGGAAATATGAGGATTCCTGTATTAGAGAGAAACTGTGTCCCAAAAGTTTGTGTTTGTATGTGTATATATATATATATATATATATATATATATGCACGCACATGCGTGCACACTCACTTGTGTTGAATAGCCATATGTGAATTCTTAGTGAATTGATCAAGCTATATTTTGACATTTTAAAAATCACCGAGTTACATTTTCAAAAACAACGGATAAATAGAAAAAAATGGAAGTTTATTTCTCTAAATCAACCAACAAATTTCTCTTCATCCCCTGAATATCATATATGTAAATCATGTTGGGAGGCCGACGTTAACATTGCAAAAGAAAAAGTATATTTTTATTTGTTTCTATTTTTTAGAACAAACAGAGAAAAATTTAAGACCTTTTGACAACACAACTTAGAATTCATTTACAAATGGTGTAATGTTTCTAGTATTGTGTAGAATTTTAGATTAAAAATATGATTTTTGTTTCACGTCACGCCATCTATTGAGAGGATAAAACCCTTACCAACATAATTCTGGGATGGCGTTGTAAGCCTTACACCATTAAGGCAACCTATCATAGTATAATGAAAATTATAATAAATATAATGCAAAAGATAAAAATAACAATAATAGTACTAAAAACTACAACAACAACAACAACAACAACAACAACAACAACAATAATAATAATAATAATAATAATAATAATAATAATAATAATGTAGAGCTTTCTATGGAAAAGCAATGTGTATTCAAATATTTTTTCTTATCACAAATGTTCAGGTTTACTATCAAACAATACTAACAAAAAAAAAAAAAAAGTGAGAAACACAATATAATTGAGATTTTCTAGGTACTGCTATTGTGAAATTATATAGATACTGTCATTATTTTCGAAACAACAACAACAACAACAACAACAATAATAATAATAATAATAATAATAATAATAATAATAATTTATTCTCTTAATGTCTATCAAACCAATTACTAAGGTAATCATTAGCAATGCACTTTTTTTTTTTTTTTGTAATAACCAGCAATCATCACTATCTAATAGATAGAGCGAGCAGACTTCTTCAATTTAAGATTATATAAACATAATCATTTCAAGAGTATCACAATAAAAAAATAATATAATGCCATTCTATTCATGACTCATAATTCTCTCGAACAGGAATAGAATCCAACAGATCGTACTAACAGAGAATCGATTAATTATTCAGGTAGGGCTATATTATCATCCAGCGAATCACACGAAGTTAGACAGCTTTGACAATGACTGCAATTCGCTGCCTCATTTCGAATTATGCAAATTCGTATCTCCATCATCGGGACACGCTGAGAGTGATTAATGCGGAGGTCAGTTCGTTTATGCGTTGGGAAGTTGATGAAACTGGTGCGCTAATATGGCGAGATATTAATCTATTAGTCCAATGGGTAGATCTCTCTGAGGTCGTAAACAATCTTGTTTAGGATTGAAGTTAATAATGAGAAAAACTGAAAGGAATACTGGAAGAAATACAGAATGATCGAGATGGACGCTCAGTCTTATTTTGCTCTTAACTTCACTGCGTAATTGTACTTCCAAGTATTTCCTTAAACAATCTAAGGGATTTGTCCTTGAGACATATGCCACATGTTCATCAAGTCTCGTGGAAATATGTTCGATAGTTTGCGTTGTGTTGATTACAAACAAAAAACAAGTAGTCTGATTTCGCTCTTGACTTCACTGCGCTATTTAGTTCAATGTGTTTTTTTTCTTTTTTAATCCTAATGGATTTGTCCTCCAAGTTTTATTGAAATCCGTTATGTAGTTTTTGCATACGTTGTTGACAATAAAAACAGACTAATAAAATATTTGCCACTTACTTGACATTGTGATTATTTTCAAAGAACTGGTGCGTACTTGTACTTTGATGTACCACATCCATAAGGTTACAGATTCATCCTTGGGTCATAACCAACACGACAACAAAGTCTGGTCAAAACCGGTACAGAAGTTTTAGTAAAGTTGCTATAAACAAACAAATAAATAAACGACGACAGGGGTAAATATATACCCTATGCAAAATCTTCTAAGGCAATTAATTAAGAAATCCTAAGCATGGCTGTGGCAACAACAATTCATATTTTGCCCTAAATTTAGGTGGGTTAATATGAACTGCGGCCAAAATTATATATGTCGGTGAAATAAAAATTAAGCCGAATAAAATGGCATTAGTATTTACAAAAATAAAAGATGCTTCGAATAATTTCTCGATTGGCGCTTACATATATCAATATTTTTCTATGTTAGTATTGCTAAAGTCTCTTTCTATCTGTACTTAGTAGAATAACATAAAATGATCTGCATACGGATATATGAATATATTCACTTTGATATTAACTGACCTACTTCGAAATTGGCAAACACTGATTATACCCTCATCAAGATTCTCATGAATACCGATAAGGAATGATGGCTTATTAAATCAGTATGAATATTAACATGCCATATTCATAGGGCCGAAAGAAAGATGATTTTAATATTAGGGATGTGATCAGATCTGACAAGATAAATCACAAATCGATGTGATTCCTATTTAAGGTCTCTAACAGCCTTCTAAATAGCAAGTTAACCCTGAAAGAATTCAAACCTTTGATACAGTTCCCTTTTCTTTCATTTTCAACGGAGAAGTTTAGATTGAATACAATATATTAAAACTAATATGATGAATAGGATAAAAAATGGTTGATTTTCGTAAAACCATTTTGTTTTCTCTCTTTTTCTGAAAACTAAAAAAAAAGAAAAAAAAAACCTACATAACATGTTCAATTGAAAACCGCATGAATTTTGCAATACAGTGTATCATGAAATGCTAAATTCGGTAAAAATATCTCGAGCATCGGAACACGAAAACAAAGGTACCACCTGTAAAAACCTTGCTAATGTTGCTCGTTCGTAAAAGAATCGACGTAATTTAATTTAAAGTAATACCACAAATATTTCGATTAATCTTACATTTTAATCCCATATATTGAAAATTGTATTGCAGCATATTCTTGAGTCATTTAGGAGACAAATGATATTTTTCAAACATCTATCTAATCTTACTACTTATAATCTCAATTAAAACTTCATCTATTTCTCATAAAAAAGATTGATCTCATGAATTGGTTAGTGTAAAACGAACCTTACATTTCCTGTGGAGTTTCTTTGTTCCTTAAGAAAGAGAAACGCATCTTGTAGCCCAAACAACGAAAAAGAAATCTCATAATTACTGGATAGTTTCATTTCACTTAACCTTAAAGAGACTGCTCTTGCTTGTGAATTCTTAGCAAAAATCCACCCCCCCCCCCGACTGCATGTCATCTGCATCTTCGTTTCTCATTAAAGAGACTGGTCTCTTTTAGGCAGCCGCAGGCAAAGAAACTCCCAAGAGAAATCCCTGACAAGACAAACATCGCCGAGAAAGATAAAGTTCAAAGTTCTCTTTTTGCACAAATCTGTCTCCAGAATTCATCTGGTGAATGTGTTGACATTCGCTTGGGCACAGTGTGTGTAATATCCATCTATTCGAAGAAATGGAGATTTGGATTCTCTCTCTCTCTCTCTCTCTCTCTCTCTCTCTCTCTCTCTCTCTCTCTCCCCTTGTAAGATTCGAGTTTACGAGTTACAACTAATCAAAGTCTATTTGTCTGTGCATATATTGCAAGAGAGGAGAGTACTTGTATATTGTTTTTATCACTTTTGCTGCAAAGAGTCATGGTTTAGGTATAAGAGGGCAAAGAATATAGTCCATGTGTTTCTTCACTGCCTCATGTAATCGTTTTGGGACCTCTTTCAAATGATTTCTATTTTCAGAGTGTACGTTGTGCAAATCATTATGAGATGTCCTCAGGAATGTTGGTCAATATATATATATATATATATATATACACACACATGTATATATATGTATATATATATATATACATATATACATACTGTATATATACACATATGTATATATATAGATATATATATATATATATATATATACATATATGTATATATATATGTATATATATATATATATATACTGTATATGCATATATATATATATACATATACATATATATATATACATATATATGTATATATACGTATATATATATATATATATATATGTATATATATGTGTATATATATATATATGTATATATATATATATATATATGTATATATATATATATATATATATACATATATATATATAACATATAAATAATATATTATATTATATTATAAGTATATCTATATGTATACTGTTTATGTACATATATATATATATATATATATATATGAACATATATCACAAGCACACGTGATTTTAATTAATGTAAATATCACCCACGAATGGCATTTAATACCGAATTCTATCTTGGGAATATATATCCACTTGGAATTCA